>NW_025750779.1:0-17711 GCF_021184085.1 Oncorhynchus gorbuscha | reverse complement strand
CTGACTTACAGGATACATAACCAGGATTGTTATGGAACCCTGATTTACAGGATACATAACCAGGATTGTTAGGGAACCCTGACTTACAGGATACAGAACCAGGATTGTTAGGGAACCTGACTTACAGGATACATAACCAGGATTGTTGGGGAACCCTGACTTACAGGATACATAGCCAGGATTGTTGGTATTGGACCCGGTGGCAGTGGCTGTTACTCCCCTGGATGGTCTCTGACACCAGGTGGGCTGCAAGGGGGGGACAGAAAGCTGGTTAGAGGAGGGTGGTGGTGTTCACAAAGTAACCAGTTATGAATGAAAATGACATTTATTTTCGTGTCAAATCGCCAGTCCCTTATGGGATTAATTGAGACATGAACAAACACAATAATAATTCCCTCACTCCCTAAGATATTCAACACATTGAATAAAGATTTAAACAAAGTTCAATAAGGGCCTTGATACAACCAGTGGACTGGACTAGGTTTCCAGTGGACTGGACTAGGTTTCCAGTGGACTGGACTAGGTCTCCAGTGGACTGGACTAGTTTTCCAGTGGCAGACCATCATTATTAGGGTTTCCAAAACAATCCCTATATCCCTCCCTCCCTCTCTATCACCCTCTATATCCACTCCCTCCTATATCCTCCTCCCTCTATATCCTCCTTCTTCCATATCTCCCCTCCCTCTATATCTTCCCTCCTTCCATATCCCTTCCTCCCTATCCCCCTCCCTCCCTCCCCTATATCCCTCCCTCCCTACCTTCTATATTCTCTCTCCTTCCACATCCCTCCCTCCCTCCCTCCTCTATATCCTCCCTCCTTCTATATCCCATCCCTCCTCTATATCCCTCCCTCTATATCCTGCCACCCTCTATATCCTCCTTCCCACTCCCTCTATATCCCCCTCCCTCCCTCTATACTACCTCCTCTATATCCTCCTTCCCCTCTATATATCCCCTCCTTCTATATCCCCCCTCTCTCCCCTTTATATCCCTCTCCCTCCCTCTATATACTACCTCCCTCTATATCCCTCCTTCCTCCCTCGATATCCCCTCCTTCTATATCCCTTCCACCCTCTATATCCTCCCTCCCTCCTATATCCCCCTTTCGCTCCCTCTATATCCCCTCCCTTTTATATCCCTCCTTCCCTCCCTCTATATCACCCCTCCCTATCCCTCCCTCTATACCCCCCTCTATATCCCCCTCTATATCCCTCCCACTATATCCTCCCTCCTCTATATCCTCCTTCCTCTATATCCCTCCCTCCCTCTATCCCTCCCTCCTCTATATCTCTCCTCCCCTCTATATCTCTCCCTCCCTCTATATCCTACCTCCTATATATCCCTCCTCTATATCCCCCCTCCATCTATATCCCTCCCTCCTCTATATCCTCCCTCCTTCCATATCCCTCCCTCCCTCCCTCCCACTATATCCCCTCTCCTTCTATATCCCTCCCTCCTTCTATATCCCTCCTCCTCTATATCCCTCCCTCCCTCTATATCCCTCCCTCCTCTCTATATCCCTCCTTCCTCCCTCTATATCCCTCTCCTTCTATATACCTCCCTCCCTCTATATCCTCCCTCCCTCTATATCCCTTCCTCCCTCCTCTATATCCCGCCCCTTCCTCTATATCCCCCTCCTTCTATATCCTACCTCCTCTATCCTCCTTCCCTCCTCTATATCCCCCTCCTTCTATATCCCTCCCTCCTCTAGATCCCTCCCTCCCCTCTATATCCCTCCTCCTTCTATATCATCCCTCCCTCTATATCCCTCCCTCCTATATCATCCATCCCTCTATATCATCCATCCCTCTATATCCCTCCCTCCCTCTATATCCTCCTCCTCTATATCCTCCCTCCTCTATATCCCTCCCTCCTCTATATCCCTCCCTATATCCCTCCTCTATATCCCTCCTCTATATCCCTCCCCATATCCCTCCCTCCCCTATATCCCTCCCTCCTTCTATATCCCTCCCTCCTTCTATATCATCCCTCCTCTATATCATCCCTCCCTCTATATCCCGCCCCTTCCTCTATATCCCGCCCCCTTCCTCTATATCCCCCTCCTTCTATATCCATCCCTTACTTCCATATTCTCCTATATGCTCCCTCTGTGGGGATGTTTCTCATGGCAGGGACTGGGAGACTAGTTAGGATTGAGGGAAAGATGAATTGATCAAAGTACAGAGAGATTTACATTACATTTACATTTTAAGTCATTTAGCAGACGCTCTTTATCCAGAGCGACTTACAAATTGGTGCATTCACCTTATGACATCCAGTAGAACAGTCACTTTACAATAGTGCATCTAAATCTTAAAGGGGGGTGAGAAGGATTACTTATCCTATCCTAGGTATTCCTTAAAGAGGTGGGGTTTCAGGTGTCTCCGGAAGGTGGTGATTGACTCCGCTGTCCTGGCGTCGTGAGGGAGTTTGTTCCACCATTGGGGGCCAGAGCAGCGAACAGTTTTGACTGGGCTGAGCGGGAACTGTACTTCCTCAGTGGTAGGGAGGCGAGCAGGCCAGAGGTGGATGAACGCAGTGCCCTTGTTTGGGTGTAGGGCCTGATCAGAGCCTGGAGGTACTGAGGTGCCGTTCCCTCACAGCTCCGTAGGCAAGCACCATGGTCTTGTAGTGGATGCGAGCTTCAACTGGAAGCCAGTGGAGAGAGCGGAGGAGCGGGGTGACGTGAGAGAACTTGGGAAGGTTGAACACCAGACGGGCTGCGGCGTTCTGGATGAGTTGTAGGGGTTTAATGGCACAGGCAGGGAGCCCAGCTAACAGCGAGTTGCAGTAATCCAGACGGGAGATGACAAGTGCCTGGATTAGGACCTGCGCCGCTTCCTGTGTGAGTCAGGGTCGTACTCTGCGGATGTTGTAGAGCATGAACCTACAGGAACGGGCCACCGCCTTGATGTTAGTTGAGAACGACAGGGTGTTGTCCAGGATCACGCCAAGGTTCTTAGCGCTCTGCGAGGAGGACACAATGGAGTTGTCAACCGTGATGGCGAGATCATGGAACGGGCAGTCCTTCCCCGGGAGGAAGAGCAGCTCCGTCTTGCCGAGGTTCAGCTTGAGGTGGTGATCCGTCATCAACACTGATATGTCTGCCAGACATGCAGAGATGCGATTCGCCACCTGGTCAGAAGGGGGAAAGGAGAAGATTAATTGTGTGTCGTCTGCATAGCAATGATAGGAGAGACCATGTGAGGTTATGACAGAGCCAAGTGACTTGGTGTATAGCGAGAATAGGAGAGGGCCTAGAACAGAGCCCTGGGGGACACCAGTGGTGAGAGCGCGTGGTGAGGAGACAGATTCTCGCCACGCCACCTGGTAGGAGCGACCTGTCAGGTAGGACGCAATCCAAGCGTGGGCCGCGCCGGAGATGCCCAACTCGGAGAGGGTGGAGAGGAGGATCTGATGGTTCACAGTATCGAAGGCAGCCGATAGGTCTAGAAGGATGAGAGCAGAGGAGAGAGAGTTAGCTTTAGCAGTGGAGCGCCTCAGTGATACAGAGAAGAGCAGTCTCAGTTGAATGACTAGTCTTGAAACCTGACTGATTTGGATCAAGAAGGTCATTCAGAGAGAGATAGCGGGAGAGCTGGCCAAGGACGGCACGTTCAAGAGTTTTGGAGAGAAAAGAAAGAAGGGATACTGGTCTGTAGTTGTTGACATCGGAGGGATCGAGTGTAGGTTTTTTCAGAAGGGGTGCAACTCTCACTCTCTTGAAGATGGAAGGGACGTAGCCAGCGGTCAGGGATGAGTTGATGAGCGAGGTGAGGTAAGGGAGAAGGTCTCCGGAAATGGTCTGGAGAAGAGAGGAGGGGATAGGGTCAAGCGGGCAGAGATCCTTGATGAAAACCTGCTCCAGAGCACTCAGGACCTCAGACTGGGGTGAAGGTTCACCTTCCAACAAGACAACGGCCCTAAGCACACAGCCAAGACAACAGTCGTGGCATCGGTACAAGCATCCGAATGTCCTTGAGTGGCCCAGCCAGAGGCTGAACTTGAATCCGATCGAACATCTCTGGAGAGACCTGAAAATAGCTGTGCAGCGACGCTCCCCATCCAACCTGACAGAGCTTGGGAGGATCTGCAGAGAAGAATGGAAGAGACTCCCCAAATACAGGTGTGCCAAGCTTGTAGTGTCAAACACAAGAAGGCTGGAGGCTGTAATCGCTACCAAAGGTGCTTCAACAAAGTACTGAGTAAAGCGTCTGAATACTTACTGCATGTAAATGTTATATTTCAGCTTTTCATTTTTATAAATTAGCAAACATTTCTAAAAAACAGAGGGAGAGACAGGGGGAGAGACAGGGGGAGAGACAGGGGGAGACAGAGGGAGAGTCAGTGAGAGACAGAGGGAGAGTCAGTGAGAGAGTCAGTGAGAGACAGAGGGAGAGTCAGGGAGAGACAGAGGGAGAGTCAGGGAGAGACAGAGGGAGAGTCAGGGAGAGACAGAGGGAGAGACAGAGGGAGAGACAGAGGGAGAGACAGAGGGAGAGACAGAGGAAGAGACAGAGGGAGAGACAGAGGAAGAGACAGAGGGAGAGTCAGTGGGAGAGACAGAGGGAGTCAGTGAGAGAGACAGAGGGAGAGTCAGTGAGAGACAGAGGGAGAGTTAGTGAGAGACAGAGGGAGAGTCAGTGAGAGACAGAGGGAGAGTCAGTGAGAGACAGAGGGAGAGTCAGTGAGAGACAGAGGGAGAGTCAGTGAGAGACAGAGAGAGACAGAGAGAGACAGAGGGAGAGACAGAGACAGAGAGAGACGGAGAGACAGAGAGAGAGGGAGAGAGAGGGAGAGACAGAGGGAGAGACAGAGGGAGAGACAGAGGGAGAGACAGAGGGAGAGACAGAGGGAGAGACAGAGGGAGAGACAGAGGGAGAGACAGAGGGAGAGTCAGTGAGAGACAGAGGGAGAGTCAGTGAGAGACAGAGGGAGAGTCAGTGAGAGACAGAGGGAGAGTCAGTGAGAGACAGGGAGACAGAGACAGGGAGAGAGAGACAGGGAGAGAGACAGGGAGAGAGACAGGGAGAGAGACAGGGAGAGAGACAGGGAGAGAGACAGAGGGAGAGACAGAGGGAGAGACAGAGGGAGAGACAGAGGGAGAGACAGAGGGAGAGACAGAGGGAGAGACAGAGGAAGAGACAGAGGGAGAGACAGAGGAAGAGACAGAGGGAGAGTCAGTGGGAGAGACAGAGGGAGTCAGTGAGAGAGACAGAGGGAGAGTCAGTGAGAGACAGAGGGAGAGTTAGTGAGAGACAGAGGGAGAGTCAGTGAGAGACAGAGGGAGAGTCAGTGAGAGACAGAGGGAGAGTCAGTGAGAGACAGAGGGAGAGTCAGTGAGAGACAGAGAGAGACAGAGAGAGACAGAGGGAGAGACAGAGACAGAGAGAGACGGAGAGACAGAGAGAGAGGGAGAGAGAGGGAGAGACAGAGGGAGAGACAGAGGGAGAGACAGAGGGAGAGACAGAGGGAGAGTCAGTGAGAGACAGAGGGAGAGTCAGTGAGAGACAGAGGGAGAGTCAGTGAGAGACAGGGAGACAGAGACAGGGAGAGAGAGACAGGGAGAGAGACAGGGAGAGAGACAGGGAGAGAGACAGAGGGAGAGACAGAGGGAGAGACAGAGGGAGAGACAGAGGGAGAGACAGAGGGAGAGTCAGTGAGAGACAGAGGGAGAGTCAGTGAGAGACAGAGGGAGAGTCAGTGAGAGACAGAGTGAGAGTCAGTGAGAGACAGTGAGAGACAGAGGGAGAGTCAGTGAGAGACAGAGGGAGAGTCAGAGAGAGACAGGGAGAGAGACAGGGAGAGAGACAGGGAGAGAGACAGGGAGAGAGACAGGGAGAGAGACAGAGGGAGAGACAGAGGGAGAGACAGAGGGAGAGACAGAGGGAGAGACAGAGGGAGAGACAGAGGGAGAGACAGAGGGAGAGACAGAGGGAGAGACAGAGGAAGAGACAGAGGGAGAGACAGAGGAAGAGACAGAGGGAGAGTCAGTGGGAGAGACAGAGGGAGTCAGTGAGAGAGACAGAGGGAGAGTCAGTGAGAGACAGAGGGAGAGTCAGTGAGAGACAGAGGGAGAGTCAGTGAGAGACAGAGGGAGAGTCAGTGAGAGACAGAGGGAGAGTCAGTGAGAGACAGAGGGAGAGTCAGTGAGAGACAGAGAGAGACAGAGAGAGACAGAGGGAGAGACAGAGACAGAGAGAGACGGAGAGACAGAGAGAGAGGGAGAGAGAGGGAGAGACAGAGGGAGAGACAGAGGGAGAGACAGAGGGAGAGACAGAGGGAGAGTCAGTGAGAGACAGAGGGAGAGTCAGTGAGAGACAGAGGGAGAGTCAGTGAGAGACAGGGAGACAGAGACAGGGAGAGAGAGACAGGGAGAGAGACAGGGAGAGAGACAGGGAGAGAGACAGGGAGAGAGACAGAGGGAGAGACAGAGGGAGAGACAGAGGGAGAGACAGAGGGAGAGACAGAGGGAGAGTCAGTGAGAGACAGAGGGAGAGTCAGTGAGAGACAGAGGGAGAGTCAGTGAGAGACAGAGTGAGAGTCAGTGAGAGACAGTGAGAGACAGAGGGAGAGTCAGTGAGAGACAGAGGGAGAGTCAGAGAGAGACAGGGAGAGAGACAGGGAGAGAGACAGGGAGAGAGACAGGGAGAGAGACAGGGAGAGAGACAGGGAGAGAGACAGAGGGAGAGACAGAGGGAGAGACAGAGGGAGAGACAGAGGGAGAGACAGAGGGAGAGTCAGAGGGAGAGTCAGTGAGAGACAGAGGGAGAGTCAGTGAGAGACAGAGGGAGAGTCAGTGAGAGACAGAGGGAGAGTCAGAGAGAGACAGGGAGAGAGACAGGGAGAGAGACAGGGAGAGAGACAGGGAGAGAGACAGGGAGAGAGACAGGGAGAGAGACAGGGAGAGAGACAGAGGGAGAGACAGAGGGAGAGACAGAGGGAGAGACAGAGGGAGAGTCAGAGGGAGAGTCAGTGAGAGACAGAGGGAGAGTCAGTGAGAGACAGAGGGAGAGTCAGTGAGAGACAGAGGGAGAGTCAGTGAGAGACAGAGGGAGAGTCAGTGAGAGACAGGGAGACAGAGAGAGAGACAGGGAGAGAGAGACAGGGAGAGAGACAGGGAGAGAGACAGGGAGAGAGACAGAGGGAGAGTCAGTGAGAGACACAGAGGGAGAGTCAGTGAGAGACAGAGGGAGAGTCAGTGAGAGACAGGGAGACAGACAGGGAGACAGAGAGAGAGACAGGGAGAGAGAGACAGGGAGAGAGAGACAGGGAGAGAGACAGGGAGAGAGACAGGGAGAGAGACAGGGAGAGAGTCAGGGAGAGAGACAGAGGGGGAAAGACAGAGGGAGAGACAGAGGGAGAGACAGAGGGAGAGACAGAGGGAGAGACAGAGGGAGAGAGTCAGTGAGAGACAGAGGGAGAGTCAGTGAGAGACAGAGGGAGAGTCAGTGAGAGACAGAGGGAGAGTCAGTGAGAGACAGAGGGAGAGTCAGTGAGAGACAGAGGGAGAGTCAGTGAGAGACAGAGGGAGAGTCAGTGAGAGACAGTGAGAGAGAGACAGGGAGAGAGACAGGGAGAGAGACAGGGAGAGAGACAGGGAGAGAGACAGGGAGAGAGACAGGGAGAGAGACAGAGGGGGAGACAGAGGGAGAGACAGAGGGAGAGACAGAGGGAGAGACAGAGGGATAGACAGGGGGAGAGACAGGGGGAGAGACAGAGGGAGAGAGACAGAGGGAGAGAGACAGAGGGAGAGAGACAGAGGGAGAGAGACAGAGGGAGAGTCAGTGAGAGACAGAGGGAGAGTCAGTGAGAGACAGAGGGAGAGTCAGTGAGAGACAGAGGGAGAGTCAGTGAGAGACAGAGGGAGAGACAGAGAGAGACAGGGGGAGAGAGACAGGGAGAGAGACAGGGAGAGAGACAGGGAGAGAGACAGTGGGAGAGACAGTGGGAGAGACAGTGGGAGAGACAGTGGGAGAGACAGTGGGAGAGACAGGGGGAGAGACAGGGGGAGAGACAGGGGGAGAGACAGAGGGAGAGAGGGAAAATACAAATACCTGGATGCCCAACATTGAACCTTGATCCTTCCAACATGGCTCATGTCTGTCAGTTTATTTTTAAACACATCTCCCTCCATCCATCACCATCTCTGTTATAAACTATCATATAGACCTCAGAGAGCTGTACAAGGTTAGGATTAGGATAAAGCTGCTCACTGTTATCCTCTGAGCTCCTGCACCAGTGAACAACATGCTCATGACCTACCAATAACCTGTCATTAGACTGCTATAACCTGACATAGGGACCTCATATAGAGCTCCTTACCGTTAACCTCCTGAGCTCCTGCGTCAGTGAACAACATGCACATAACCTGTCATTAAACTGCCACAACCAGTTATAACCTGTCATATAGACCCCATAAAGAGCTATGTAGTGTGTTGCTCACCGTTAATCTCCTGTGCTCCTGCGTCGGTGAACAACATGCTCATGACCTCCTCAAAATGGCATCCTGGCTCGGCCGTGTGGCTGTCCTGCCCCACGTGATGCAACATCCTCTTCAGAACGTCGTCTAGCGCCGGCGCCGTTTCGTCCAATACGATGCTAGCTCTGGCCAGGAAGCCGTCCAGGTCTCGATGCGCCCTCACCTCCTCCTCGAAGTTCATCAGCTTCACGTACTGGGAGGGAAGGATTGTTGGAGGTGGGTAGTTACACACACGGGCTACACTAACCTTAATCACAGATTGGAGCAGTGTTTCCGACAGTGTTTCCGATGCAGTCTATCTGCAGTTTATCTGTGGCGCCACGGCAAAACATATATTTCTTCTATGTTCTGAGGCGCACTACGAAGATGATAAAACTGGTCATGAATAGAAACATCAGACAACCTCATAGTGGAATAGTTCATCTATTTACCTAGTGGGGTTGGTGTTGTTGTGTTTTATGAGATAACTGGAGGCAACATACATTCTGAAAAGCAGTTCAAGCAAAATGGGTAATTCAGCAGTTTTAATGAGATTTCCATTAGATTTCCATTAAAAAGGAGAGGGATCCCAGATTTCCATTAAAAAGGAGAGGGGTCCCAGATTTCCATTAAAAAGGAGAGGGGTCCCAGATTTCCATTAAAAAGGAGAGGGGTCCCAGATTTCCATTAAAAAGGAGAGGGGTCCCAGATTTCCATTAAAAAGGAGAGGGGTCCCAGATTTCCATTAAAAAGGAGAGGGGTCCCAGATTTACAATAAAAAGGAGAGGGATCCCAGATTTCCATTAAAAAGGAGAGGGGTCCCAGATTTCCATTAAAAAGGAGAGGGGTCCCAGATTTCCATTAAAAAGGAGAGGGATCCCAGATTTCCATTAAAAAGGAGAGGGATCCCAGATTTCCATTAAAAAGGAGAGGGGTCCCAGATTTACAATAAAAAGGAGAGGGGTGTCACGCCTTGGTCATTGTATTTTGTGTTTTTGGTATATGTTTGGGTAGGCCAGGGTGTGACATGGGTTTATATGTTGTGTTTCATATTGGGGTTTGTATTAATTGGGATTGTGTATGATTAGGGGTGTGTCTAGTTAGGCTTGGCTGCCTGAGGCGATTCTCAATTGGAGTCTGTTGGCTGGGCTCCCTGCCTGTGCCATTAAACCCCTTCAACTCATCCAGAACGCCGCAGCCCGTCTGGTGTTCAACCTTCCCAAGTTCTCTCACGTCACCCCGCTCCTCCGTTCTCTCCACTGGCTTCCAGTTGAAGCTCGCATCCGCTACAAGACCATGGTGCTTGCCTACGGAGCTGTGAGGGGAACGGCACCTCAGTACCTCCAGGCTCTGATCAGGCCCTACACCCAAACAAGGGCACTGCGTTCATCCACCTCTGGCCTGCTCGCCTCCCTACCACTGAGGAAGTACAGCTCCCGCTCAGCCCAGTCAAAACTGTTCGCTGCCCTGGCCCCCCAATGGTGGAACAAACTCCCTCACGACGCCAGGACAGCGGAGTCAATCACCACCTTCCGGAGACACCTGAAACCCCACCTCTTTAAGGAATACCTAGGATAGGTTAAGTAATCCCTCTCACCCCACCCCCCCTAAGTTTTAGATGCACTATTGTTAAGTGACTGTCCCACTGGATGTCATAAGGTGAATGCACCAATTTGTAAGTCGCTCTGGATAAGAGCGTCTGCTAAGTGACTTAAATGTAAATGTAAATGAGTCAGGTGATTCTCGTTGTCTCGGATTGGGAACCGTATTTAGGCAGCCTGAGTTCGCTTTGTATTTTGTGGGTGTTTGTTCCTGTCTCTGTGTTGTAGTCACCAGATAGGCTGTAATTAGTTTCACGTTTCGTTTGTTGTTTTCTTATATCAGTTATTTCATGTACCGTTTTCATTTATTAAAGTCTTGAGTAACCTACACGCTGCATTTCGGTCTGACTCTCTTCTTACAACAGACGAACGTCGTTACAAGGAGTCCCAGATTTACAATAAAAAGGAGAGGGGTCCAAGATTTCCATTAGATTTCCATTAAAAACTACTATCCCAGAAGGCATCATATTTTCCATCCCAGAAACTAGGAGTGTGTAACCATTCTAATCATTACCTTTCTTGATGTGTTGAGTAGGACACAGCCGGAGTCATCAGCGTCTGGAGAAGAAGAACACAAGAACGAGTTACTATAAACAGTTTTTATAAAGTATCATCTGAAATAGTTTGGAGAATCTCATACTATATACCAAGGTAAGTTTCTCTCAAGAACATGGATTGTGTGTCTCATTGAGAACAATGTACACTGCTCAAAAAAATAAAGGGAACACTTAAACAACACAATGTAACTCCAAGTCAATCACACTTCTGTGAAATCAAACTGTCCACTTAGGAAGCAACACTGATTGACAATAAATTTCACATGCTGTTGTGCAAATGGAATAGACAACAGGTGGAAATTATAGGCAATTGGCAAGACACCCCCAATAAAGGAGTGGTTCTGCAGGTGGGGACCACAGACCATTTCTCAGTTCCTATGCTTCCTGGCTGATGTTTTGGTCACTTTTGAGTGCTGGCGGTGCTTTCACTCTAGCGGTAGCATGAGACGGAGTCTACAACCCACACAAGTGGCTCAGGTAGTGCAGCTCATCCAGGATGGCACATCAATGCGAGCTGTGGCAAAAAGGTTTGTTGTGTCTGTCAGCGTAGTGTCCAGAGCATGGAGGCGCTACCAGGAGACAGGCCAGTACATCAGGAGACGTGGAGGCCGTAGGAGGGCAACAACCCAGCAGCAGGACCGCTACCACCGCCTTTGTGCAAGGAGGAGCACTGCCAGAGCCCTGCAAAATGACCTCTAGCAGGCCACAAATGTGGATATGTCTGCTCAGAAACAGACTCCATGAGGGTGGTATGAGGGCCTGACGTCCACAGGTGGGGGTTGTGCTTACAGCCCAACACCGTGCAGGACGTTTGGCATTTGCCAGAGAACACCAAGATTGGCAAATTCTCCACTGGCGCCCTGTGCTCTTCACAGATGAAAGCAGGTTCACACTGAGCACATGTGACAGACGTGACAGAGTCTGGAGACGCCGTGGAGAACGTTCTGCTGCCTGCAACATCCTCCAGCATGACCGGTTTGGCGGTGGGTCAGTCATGGTGTGGGGTGGCATTTCTTTGGGGGGGCCGCACAGCCCTCCATGTGCTCGCCAGAGGTAGCCTGACTGCCATTAGGTACCTGTTACGCACGCCTCTATGAAGAGGGAACGCAACACCCTGCTACAACTAAACTCTCCGTGAAGTGAAAAAGGTCTGGGTAAGAATGACAACAGGCAGAATGTGGTACCGTTTACAAGGACTTTATTCCTTCACACGGTAATATGGGGAAAAGGGGCTGGACGGAACCAAAGCAAAGAAAGTTAATCTCAAAGCCCCCCCCCCACCTCTCCTATCTTACCTGCCTACCCACTACTTACCTAATTTAGCACCACCTGGTGCCCTAACCAAAATACAGGGGGTGGTCCGCCCAGGTCTTACCTAGTGTGCCTAGACAGCGAATATGCTACGGGTATATGTATGCCCGCGGGCCTCTTGCCTAAGCACTCCCTAGGTGCCTTCCCCTTCCCCCCTGGGAACAAATGAAACAGAATATTAAACAATTTCACAAACAAACTAAGAAACAAAGGACATCAAATAAGCTCTATCTGAGCAACAAACTCACTAAACATACCAACTCTCTGCAATGAACTCCCAGCAAAATCTCTAGCAAATCTACCTCCAGCAAAAAAATCTCTCTCTCCTGAACAGAACACTGGCTTTTATATGGCTTCAGATTGAATGGATAATTGGAGACTGCTGCGTCTTAACGAGGGGGCGGGGTCAGCTCTCCAATTAGCCATGGAGTCGACCAATCAGCTGCTTGAGGGATTTCAGGAAGCCATTTCCTGAAATAAACACATGCAAATACACAAACTACAACACATCAACTGGGGAACGTAACATATGAGATCCTCAGACCTCTTGTGAGACCATATGCTGGTGTGGTTGGCCCTGGGTTCCTCCTAATGCAAGACATTGCTAGACCTGTCATGTTTTGTCTTAGATTGTCTTGTCATTTTGCTTTTCCCTCTGTTCATTTTCCCCCTGCTGGTCTTTTTAGGTTCGTTCCCCTTTTTCTCTCTCCTTTCCTCTCTCTCTTCTCTCTATCGTTCCGTTCCTGCTCCCAGCTGTTCCTATTCCCCTAATCAATCATTTAGTCTTCCCACACCTGTTCCCTATCTTTTTCCCTGATTAGAGTCCCTATTTCTCCCCTTGTTTTCCGTTTCTGCCCTGTCGGATCCTTGTCTATTGTTCACCGTGCTGTGTCTGTGTATCGCCCTGTCGTGTCGTGTTTCCCTCAGATGCTGCGTGGTGAGCAGGTGTCTGAGTCTGCTACGTTCAAGTGCCTTCCCGAGGCAACCTGCAGTTCTTGATCGAGTCTCCAGTCTGTTCTCGTCATTACGAGTGGAATTATGCCTTATGATTGTAAATTTACTTTACTGGATTAAAGACTCTGTTTTCGCCAAGTCGCTTTTGGGTCCTCATTCACCTGCATAACAGAAGGATCCGACCGAAGAATGGACCCAGCGACTACAGACGCTCGTAACACTGCCGTCGAGATCCAAGGAGCCATGCTCGGCAGACACGAGCAGGAATTGTCTGCTGCTCGCCATGCCGTGGAGAACCTGGCCGCTCAGGTTTCCGACCTCTGGACAGTTCCAGAGTCTTCGTCTCGTGCCACCTGTTACTTCCTGGCCTGCCGAGCCTCCGGAACCTAGGGTTAATAACCCACCTTGCTACTCCGGGCAGCCCACGGAGTGCCGCTCCTTTCTCACCCAGTGTGATATTGTGTTCTCTCTCCAACCCAACACATACTCTAGCGAGAGAGCTCGGGTTGCTTACGTCATTTCACTCCTTACTGGCCGGGCTCGAGAGTGGGGCACAGCTATCTGGGAGGCAAGGGCTGATTGTTCAAACAATTACCTGAACTTTAAAGAGGAGATGATTCGGGTTTTTGACCGTTCAGTTTTTGGTAGGGAGGCTTCTAGGGCCCTGGCTTCCCTATGCCAAGGTGATCGATCCATAATGGATTACTCTATAGAGTTTCGCACTCTTGCTGCCTCTAGTGACTGGAACGAGCCGGCGCTGCTCGCTCGTTTTCTGGAGGGACTCCACGCAGTGGTTAAAGATGAGATTTTTTCTCGGGAGGTTCCTTCCAGTGTGGACTCTTTGATTGCTCTCGCCATCCGCATAGAACGACGGGTAGATCTTCGTCACCAAGCTCGTGGAAGAGAGCTCGCGTCAACGGTGTTTCCCTGCTCCGCATCGCAACCATCTCCCTCCTCTGGCTCAGAGACTGAGCCCATGCAGCTGGGAGGTATTCGCATCTCGACTAAGGAGAGGGAACGGAGGATCACCAACCGCCTGTGCCTCTATTGCGGATTTGATGGACATTTTGTCAATTCATGTCCAGTAAAAGGCCAGAGCTCATCAGTAAGCGGAGGGCTACTGGTGAGCGCTACTACTCAGGTCTCTTCATCTAGATCCTGTACTACTATGTCGGTCCATCTACGCTGGACCGGTTCGGGTGCTACATGCAGTGCCTTGATTGACTCTGGGGCTGAGGGTTGTTTCATGGACGAAGCATGGGCTCGGAAACATGACATTCCTTTCAGACAGTTAGACAAGCCTACGCCCATGTTTGCCTTAGATGGTAGTCATCTTCCCAGTATCAGATTTGAGACACTACCTTTAACTCTCACAGTATCTGGTAACCACAGTGAGACTATTTATTTTTTTATTTTTCGTTCACCTTTTACACCTGTTGTTTTGGGTCATCCCTGGCTAGTATGTCATAATCCTTCTATTAATTGGTCTAGTAATTCTATCCTATCCTGGAACGTTTCTTGTCATGTGAAGTGTTTAATGTCTGCCATCCCTCCCATTTCTTCTGTCCCCACTTCTCAGGAGGAACCTGGCGATTTGACAAGAGTGCCGGAGGAATATCATGATCTGCGCACGGTCTTCAGTCGGTCCCGAGCCAACTCCCTTCCTCCTCACCGGTCGTATGATTGTAGTATTGATCTCCTTCCGGGGACCACTCCTCCTCGGGGTAGACTATACTCTCTGTCGGCTCCCGAACGTAAGGCTCTCGAGGATTATTTATCTGTGTCTCTTGACGCCGGTACCATAGTGCCTTCTTCCTCTCCGGCCGGGGCGGGGTTCTTTTTGTTAAGAAAAGGGACAGTACTCTGCGCCCCTGCGTGGATTATCGAGGGCTGAATGACATAACGGTTAAGAATCGTTATCCGCTTCCCTTATGTCATCAGCCTTCGAGATTCTGCAGGGAGCCAGGTGCTTTACTAAGTTGGACCTTCGTAACGCTTACCATCTCGTGCGCATCAGAGAGGGGGACGAGTGGAAAACGGCGTTTAACACTCCGTTAGGGCATTTTGAGTACCGGGTTCTGCCGTTTGGTCTCGCCAATGCGCCAGCTGTTTTTCAGGCATTAGTTAATGATGTTCTGAGAGACATGCTGAACATCTTTGTTTTTGTCTATCTTGACGATATCCTGATTTTTTCACCGTCACTCGAGATTCATGTTCAGCACGTTCGACGTGTTCTACAGCGCCTTTTAGAGAATTGTCTCTACGTGAAGGCTGAGAAGTGCTCTTTTCATGTCTCCTCCGTTACTTTTCTCGGTTCCGTTATTTACGCTGAAGGCATTCAGATGGATTCCGCTAAGGTCCAAGCTGTCAGTGATTGGCCCGTTCCAAGGTCACGTGTCGAGTTGCAGCGCTTTTTAGGTTTCGCTAATTTCTATCGGCGTTTCATTCGTAATTTCGGTCAAGTTGCTGCCCTCTCACAGCTCTTACTTCTGTCAAGACGTGTTTTAAGTGGTCCGGTTCCGCCCAGGGAGCTTTTGATCTTCTAAAAGAACGTTTTACGTCCGCTCCTATCCTCGTTACTCCTGACGTCACTAGACAATTCATTGTCGAGGTTGACGCTTCAGAGGTAGGCGTGGGAGCCATTCTATCCCAGCGCTTCCAGTCTGACGATAAGGTTCATCCTTGCGCTTATTTTTCTCATCGCCTGTCGCCATCTGAACGCAACTATGATGTGGGTAACCGCAACTGCTCGCCATCTGCTTAGCCCTAGGCGAATGGCGACAGTGGTTGGAGGGGCGACCGTTCCTTTTGTCGTTTGGACAGACCATAAGAACCTTGAGTACATCCGTTCTGCCAAACGACTTAATGCCCGCGTCAAGCTCGTTGGGCGTTGTTTTTCGCTCGTTTCGAGTTTGTGATTTCTTACCGTCCGGGTAGCAGAAACACCAAGCCTGATGCCTTATCCCGTCTGTTTAGTTCTTCTGTGGCTTCTACTGATCCCGAGGGATTCTTCCTTATGGGCGTGTTGTCGGGTTGACAGTCTGGGGAATTGAAAGACAGGTTAAGCAAGCACTCACGCACACTGCGTCGCCGCGCGCTTGTCCTAGTAACCTCCTTTTCGTTCCTGTTTCCACTCGTCTGGCTGTTCTTCAGTGGGCTCACTCTGCCAAGTTAGCTGGTCATCCCGGTGTTCGAGGCACTCTTGCGTCTATTCGCCAGCGCTTTTGGTGGCCGACTCAGGAGCGTGACACGCGCCGTTTCGTGGCTGCTTGTTCGGACTGCGCGCAGACTAAGTCGGGTAACTCTCCTCCTGCCGGTCGTCTCAGACCGCTCCCCATTCCTTCTCGACCATGGTCTCACATCGCCCTAGACTTCATTACCGGTCTGCCTTTGTCTGCGGGGAAGACTGTGATTCTTACGGTTGTCGATAGGTTCTCTAAGGCGGCACATTTCATTCCCCTCGCTAAACTTCCTTCCGCTAAGGAGACGGCACAAATCATCATCGAGAATGTGTTCAGAATTCATGGCCTCCCGTTAGACGCCGTTTCAGACAGAGGCCCGCAATTCACGTCACAGTTTTGGAGGGAGTTCTGTCGTTTGATTGGTGCGTCCGTCAGTCTCTCTTCCGGGTTTCATCCCCAGTCTAACGGTCAAGCAGAGAGGGCCAATCAGACGATTGGTCGCATACTACGCAGCCTTTCTTTCAGAAACCCTGCGTCTTGGGCAGAACAGCTCCCTGGGCAGAATACGCTCACAACTCGCTTCCTTCGTCTGCTACCGGGTTATCTCCGTTTCAGAGTAGTCTGGGTTACCAGCCTCCTCTGTTCTCATCCCAGCTTGCCGAGTCCAGCGTTCCCTCCGCTCAAGCGTTTGTCCAACGTTGTGAGCGCACCTGGAGGAGGGTGAGGTCTGCACTTTGCCGTTACAGGGCACAGACTGTGAGAGCCGCCAATAAACGTAGGATTAAGAGTCCAAGGTATTGTTGCGGCCAGAGAGTGTGGCTTTCCACTCGCAACCTTCCTCTTACGACAGCTTCTCGTAAGTTGACTCCGCGTTCATTGGTCCGTTCCGTGTCTCCCAGGTCGTCAATCCTGTCGCTGTGCGACTGCTTCTTCCGCGACATCTTCGTCGCGTCCATCCTGTCTTCCATGTCTCCTGTGTCAAGCCCTTTCTTCGCACCCCGTTCGTCTTCCCTCCCCCTCCCGTCCTTGTCGAGCGCACCTATTTACAAGGTACGTAGGATCATGGACATGCGTTCTCGGGACGGGGTCACCAATACTTAGTGGATTGGGAGGGTTACGGTCCTGAGGAGAGGAGTTGGGTTCCGTCTCGGGACGTGCTGGACCGTTCACTTATTGATGATTTCCTCCGTTGCCGCCAGGATTCCTCCTCGAGTGCGCCAGGAGGCGCTCGGTGAGTGGGGGGTACTGTCATGTTTTGTCTTAGATTGTCTTGTCATTTTGCTTTTCCCTCTGTTCATTTTCCCCTGCTGGTCTTTTTTTAGGTTCGTTCCCCTTTTTCTCTCTCCCTTCCTCTCTCTCTTCTCTCTATCGTTCCGTTCCTGCTCCCAGCTGTTCCTATTCCCCTAATCAATCATTTAGTCTTCCCACACCTGTTCCCTATCTTTTTCCCTGATTAGAGTCCCTATTTCTCCCCTTGTTTTCCGTTTCTGCCCTGTCGGATCCTTGTCTATTGTTCACCGTGCTGTGTCTGTGTATCGCCTGTCGTGTCGTGTTTCCCTCAGATGCTGCGTGGTGAGCAGGTGTCTGAGTCTGCTACGTTCAAGTGCCTTCCCGAGGCAACCTGCAGTTCTTGATCGAGTCTCCA
>NW_025750778.1:0-17712 GCF_021184085.1 Oncorhynchus gorbuscha | reverse complement strand
CCTATACATCCATTAGACAGTCAACAGTATGGTTGGTAGACCTATACATCCATTAGACAGTCAACAGTATGGTTGGTAGACCTATACATCCATTAGACAGTCAACAGTATGGTTGGTAGACCTATACATCCATTAGACAGTCAACAGTATGGTTGGTAGACCTATACATCCATTAGACAGTCAACAGTATGGTTGGTAGACCTATACATCCATTAGACAGTCAACAGTATGGTTGGTAGACCTATACATCCATTAGACAGTCAACAGTATGGTTGGTAGACCTATACATCCATTAGACAGTCAACAGTATGGTTGGTAGACCTATACATCCATTAGACAGTCAACAGTATGGTTGGTAGACCTATACATCCATTAGACAGTCAACAGTATGGTTGGTAGACCTATACATCCATTAGACAGTCAACAGTATGGTTGGTAGACCTATACATCCATTAGACAGTCAACAGTATGGTTGGTAGACCTATACATCCATCCATTAGACAGTCAACAGTATGGTTGGTAGACCTATACATCCATCCATTAGACAGTCAACAGTATGGTTGGTAGACCTATACATCCATTAGACAGTCAACAGTATGGTTGGTAGACCTATACATCCATTAGACAGTCAACAGTATGGTTGGTAGACCTATACATCCATTAGACAGTCAACAGTATGGTTGGTAGACCTATACATCCATTAGACAGTCAACAGTATGGTTGGTAGACCTATACATCCATTAGACAGTCAACAGTATGGTTGGTAGACCTATACATCCATTAGACAGTCAACAGTATGGTTGGTAGACCTATACACCCATTAGACAGTCAACAGTATGGTTGGTAGACCTATACACCCATTAGACAGTCAACAGTATGGTTGGTAGACCTATACACCCATTAGACAGTCAACAGTATGGTTGGTAGACCTATACATCCATTAGACAGTCAACAGTATGGTTGGTAGACCTATACATCCATTAGACAGTCAACAATATGGTTGGTAGACCTATACATCCATCCACAAGACAGTCAACAGTATGATTGGTAGACCTATACATCCATCCATTAGACAGTCAACAGTATGGTTGGTAGACCTATACATCCATTAGACAGTCAACAGTATGGTTGGTAGACCTATACATCCATTAGACAGTCAACAGTATGGTTGGTAGACCTATACATCCATCCATTAGACAGTCAACAGTATGGTTGGTAGACCTATACATCCATCCATCAGACAGTCAACAGTATGGTTGGTAGACCTATACATCCATCCATTAGACAGTTAACAGTATGGTTGGTAGACATATACATCCATTAGACAGTCAACAGTATGGTTGGTAGACCTATACATCCATTAAACAGTCAACAGTATGGTTGGTAGACCTATACATCCATTAGACAGTCAACAGTATGGTTGGTAGACCTATACATCCATTAGACAGTCAACAGTATGGTTGGTAGACCTATACATCCATTAGACAGTCAACAGTATGGTTGGTAGACCTATACATCCATCCATTAGACAGCCTTCTCAACAGTGATGGTTGGTAGACCCATACATCCATTATTAGACAGTCAACAGTATGGTTGGTGTAGACCTATACATCCATTAGACAGCTCAACAGTATAAGTTGGTAGACCTATACACCCATTAGACAGTCAACAGTAGGTTGAGCCATCATGACAGACGCTTGTGCACATCCATTAGACAGTCAACAGTATGGGTTTGGTGAGACCTACATCCGTCATCCATTAGACAGCCAACAGTATGGTTGGTAGACCTATACATCCATTAGACAGTCAACAGTATGGTTGGTAGACATATATCATCCATTAGACAGTCAACAGTATGGTTGGTAGACCTATACATCCATCCATTAGACAGTCAACAGTATGGTTGGTAGACCTATACATCCACAGACAGTCAACAGTATGGTTGGTAGAACTATACATCCATTAGACAGTCAACAGTATGGTTGGTAGACCTATACATCCATTAGACAGTCAACATGGTTGATGGGTTGGTCAGACGGTTTGAACTACCCATTAGAGCAGTCAACAGTATGGTTGGTAGGCCTATACATCCATTAGACAGTCAACAGTATGGTTGGTAGACCTATACATCCATTAGACAGTCAACAGTATGGTTGGTAGAACTATACATCCATTAGACAGTCAACAGTATGGGTTGGTAGACCTATACATCCATTAGACAGTCAAATAGTATGGTTGGTAGACCTATACATCCATTAGACAGTCAACAGTAGAGAGGACTCAGTGGGACAGCGGCTCAGACAGAACACGAGCAGGACTCAGTGGGACAGCAGCTCCAGACAGAACTAGCAGGACTCAGTGGGACAGCAGTCTCAGACAGAACACTAGCAGGACTCAGTGGGACAGCAGCTCCAGACAGTGGGACAGCAGCCTAGCAGGGACCCAGTGGGACAGCAGCTCAGACAGAACACTAGTGGGACAGCAGCTCAGACAGAACACCAGAGGGACAGCAGTGGGGACAGCAGCTCAGACAGAGCTGAACACCAGCAGGACTCAGTGGGACAGCAGCTCAGACAGAACACTAGCAGGACTCAGTGGGACAGCTCCAGACAGAACACTAGCAGGACTCCAGTGGGACAGCAGCCTGTGACAGAACACTAGAGGGACATGCAGTGGGACAGTTCAGCTCAGACAGAACACTAGAGGGACAGCAGTGGGACAGCAGCTCCCAGACAGAACACTGCAGGACCTCAGTGGGACAGCAGCTCCAGACAAGAACACTAGCAGGACTCAGTGGGACAGCAGCTCAGACAGAACACCCAGAGGGACAGCAGGACAGCAGCTCAGACAGAACACTAGAGGACAGCAGTGGGGCCCAGACAGAACACTAGAGGACTCAGCAGGGACAGCAGCTCAGGCAGAACACTAGCAGGACTCAGTGGGAACAGCAGCTCCAGACAGAACACTAGAGGGACAGCTAGTGGGAACAGCATGCTCGATGATAAAAGCAGCATGGACAGCAGCTAAGAGCAGAACACTAGAGGGACAGCAGCTGTCTAGCAGGATAAGAGAATCATGGTGTCTAGCTGGATAGAGCAGCATGGTGTCTGGCTGAGCAGACCATAAGAACAGCATGGTGTCTACCAGCATGGTGTCTAGCTGGATAAGAGCAGCATGGACATCTGGTTGGATAAGAGCAGCATGGTGTCTGGCTGGATAAGAGCATGGTGTCTAGCTGGATAAGAGCAGCATGGTGTCTAGTTGGATAAGAACAGCATGGTGTCTAGCTGGATAAGAACAGCATGGTGTCTAGCTGGATAAGAACAGCATGGTGTCTAGCTGGATAAGAACAGCATGGTGTCTAGCTGGATAAGAGCAGCATGGTGTCTAGCTGGATAAGAGCAGCATGGTGTCTAGCTGGATAAGAGCAGCATGGTGTCTGCTGGATAAGAGCAGCATGGTGTCTAGCTGGATAAGATGGTGCATGGTGAGCTGGAGTTCATGGATAAGAGCAGCATGGTGCTAGATAAGAGCAGCATGGTGTCTAGCTGGATAAGAGCAGCATGGTGTCTAGTTGAGATAAAGATAATCATGGTGTCTAGTTGGATAAGATAATCATGGTGTCTGTTGGATAAGATAATCATGGTGTCTGGATAAGAGCAGCATGGTGTCTAGCTGGATAAGAGCAGCAATATAACAGAGAAACATGGTGTCACAGCTAGACAACAAGGACAAGATACATTAGAGGCTCTCAGAGGAGGAAGGGGAGGACCATCCTACTCAATGAATAAATTTTAAAAAAGTGATCATTTTTAGACCAAACTATATTAAATATATCACACCCAAATAACTGATGAAAACAAAAGAAAGGAGGACAAGAGCTCTCTTAATATAATTTTTTATGATGCCTTGGTCCTCCTTTCTGAGGAGGAGTCTAGGAGGAGGAGTCTAGGAGGAGCTCCAGGAGCTCAGGGTCTGGAGGAGGAGTCTAGGAGGAGGAGATCTAGGGAGTCTAGGAGGTGGTGTCTAGGGGAGGGAGGTGGTGTCTAGGAGGAGGAGGTGGTGTCTAGGAGGAGGAGTCTAGGGAGGAGGTGGAGTCTAGGAGGAGGAGTCTAGGAGGAGGAGGAGTCTAGGAGGAGGGGAGTCTAGGAGGAGGAGTCTAGGAGGAGGAGGAAGAGTCTAGGAGGAGGAGTCTATGAGGAGGAGTCTAGGAGGAGGTGGAGTCTAGGAGGAGGTGGAGTCTAGGAGGAGGTGGAGTCTAGGAGGAGGTGGAGTCTAGGAGGGAGGTGGAGTCTAGGAGGAGGGTCTGGAGCTAGGAGGAGGTGGGTCTAGGAGGAGGAGGTGGGGTCTAGGAGGAGGAGGTGGAGTCTAGGAGGAGGAGGTGGAGTCTAGGAGGAGGTGGAGGTGGAGTCTAGGAGGAGGTGGTCTAGGAGGAGTCTAGGAGGAGGAGGTGGAGTCTAGGAGGAGTCTAGGAGGAAGAGGTGGAGTCTAGGAGGAGTCTAGGTCTAGGAGGAGGGGTGTCTAGGAGGAGGTGGTGTCTAGGAGGAGGGGTGTCTAGGAGGAGGGGGTGTCTAGGAGGAGGGGTGTCTAGGAGGAGGGGGTGTCTAGGAGAGGTGTCTAGGAGGAGGGGGTGTCTAGGAGGAGGGGTGTCTAGGAGGAGGTGGTGTCTAGGAGGAGGTGGTGTCTAGGAGAGGTGGTGTCTAGGAGGAGGTGGTGTCTAGGAGGAGGTGGTGTCTAGGAGGAGGTGGTGGGTCCGATACTATGGCAACCCAGTATGAGTGTCGTGAGTAAATGTCTTGTTGCTGGGGCGATGTAATAAATATGGCTGCCGAGTGTAACACAGAAATGTGGGGGGAGGCTGTTGCTACGGTAATATGATACAAAGCTACAGTGTGGTGTTGTTTCTGGTTTCCTGTAATGTTCTGGGCTCTGCATGACTAAAGCATGATCTTATGTTGCCGGCTAAATGTAATGTTGAACGCCCATAGTGCGTGTGTGTGTGTTCACGGAGTGTCGCTATAGTAACATGATACTACCCTGAGCGAAGGACAGAGACCCAAATGAACACTAGCGTGTGAGAGAAAGGAGAGCTGTGAGACAGTGGGGGCTTTGTCTGTGCAGCCCTGCCTTCCTTCCAGGGAAAGCCATTGTTGTGTTGGTGCTACAGAACAGAGTAGCACTGTCAGTTCTGGATCACTGAGGGAGACTGTTGTGTAGCAGAGCCAACAGCTGCAGTCCCTCCCCCTACCCTGCTACAGTCACCTCACTACCCTGCTAGTCAACCTGCTACAGTCACCTCACTACCCTGCTACAGTCACCTCACTACCCTGCTAGTCACCCTGCTACAGTCACCTCACTACCCTGCTACAGTCACCTCACTACCCTGCTACAGTCACCTCACTACCCTGCTAGTCACCCTGCTACAGTCACCTCACTACCCTGCTAGTCACCCTGCTACAGTCACCTCACTACCCTGCTACAGTCACTTCACTATCCTGCTAGTCACCCTGCTACAGTCACCTCACTACCCTGCTACAGTCACCTCACTACCCTGCTACAGTCACCTCACTACCCTGCTAGTCACCTCACTACCCTGCTAGTCACCCTGCTACAGTCACCTCACTACCCTGCTAGTCACCCTGCTACAGTCACCTCACTACCCTGCTAGTCACCCTGCTACAGTCACCTCACTACCCTGCTAGTCACCCTGCTACAGTCACCTCACTACCCTGCTAGTCACCCTGCTACAGTCACCTCACTACCCTGCTACAGTCACCTCACTACCCTGCTAGTCACCCTGCTACAGTCACCTCACTACCCTGCTACAGTCACCTCACTACCCTGCTAGTCACCCTACCCCTGTCAGTCACCTCACCACCCTGCTACAGTCACCTCACTACCCTGCTAGTCACCCTGCTACAGTCACCTCACTACCCTGCTAGTCACCCTGCTACAGTCACCTCACTACCCTGCTAGTCACCCTGCTACAGTCATCTCACTACCCTGCTAGTCACCCTGCCCTACAGTCACCTCACTACCCTGCTAGTCACCCTGCTACAGTCACCTCACTACCCTGCTAGTCACCCTGCACAGTCACCTCACTACCCTGCTAGTCACCCTGCTACAGTCACCTCACTACCCTGCTAGTCACCCTACCCTGCTACAGTCACCTCACTACCCTGCTACCTGCTAGTCACCCTGCTACAGTCACCTCACTACCCTGCTACAGTCACTACCCTGCTACAGTCACTACCCTGCACAGTCACCCTGCTACAGTCACCTCACTACCCTGCTAGTCACCTCACTACCCTGCTACAGTCACCTCACTACCCTGCTAGTCACCCTGCTACAGTCACCTCACTACCCTGCTAGTCACCTCACTCACCTGCTACAGTCACCTCACTACCCTGCCAGTCACCCTGCTACAGTCACCTCACTACCCTGCTACAGTCACCCTCTACAGTCACCCTGCTACAGTCACCCTGCTACAGTCACCTCACTACCCTGCTACAGTCACCCTGCTACAGTCACCTCACTACCCTGCTACAGTCACCTCACTACCCTGCTAGTCACCCTGCTACAGTCACCTCACTACCCTGCTAGTCACCCTGCTACAGTCACCTCACTACCCTGCTAGTCACCCTGCTACAGTCACCTCACTACCCTGCTACAGTCACCTCACTACCCTGCTACAGTCACCCTGCTACAGTCACCTCACTACCCTGCTACAGTCACCTCACTACCCTGCTAGTCACCCTGCTACAGTCACCTCACTACCCTGCTAGTCACCCTGCTACAGTCACCTCACTACCCTGCTAGTCACCCTGCTACAGTCACCTCACTACCCTGCTAGTCACCCTGCTACAGTCACCTCACTACCCTGCTAGTCACCCTGCTACAGTCACCTCACTACCCTGCTACAGTCACCTCACCCCCTGCTAGTCACCCACTGCCCTGCTACAGTCACCTCACTACCCTGCTAGTCACCCTGCTACAGTCACCTCACTACCCTGCTACAGTCACCCTGCTACAGTCACCTCACTACCCTGCTAGTCACCCTGCTACAGTCACCTCACTACCCTGCTAGTCACCCTGCTACAGTCACCTCACTACCCTGCTAGTCACCCTGCTACAGTCACCTCACTACCCTGCTAGTCACCCTGCTACAGTCACCTCACTACCCTGCTACAGTCACCCTCACCTCACTACCCTGCTACAGTCACCTCACTACCCTGCTACTCACCCTGTCACACTCACTACCCTGCTAGTCACCCTGCTACAGTCACCTCACTACCTCTGCTACAGTCACCCTGCTACAGTTGCAGCGTCACTCCCTGCTACCCTGCTAGTCACCCTCACTACTCCTGCTACAGTCACCTCACTACCCTGCTACAGTCACCCTGCTACAGTCACCTCACTACCCTTGCTATTCACTACCCTGCTACAGTCACCACTACCCTGCTAGTCACCCTAAGCAGTCACCTCACTCACCTGCTAGTCACCCTGCTACAGTCACCTCACTACCCTGCTAGTCACCCTTGCTACAGTCACCTCACTACCCTGCTAGTCACCCTGCTACAGTCACCTCACTACCCTGCTAGTCACCCACTACCCTGCTACAGTCACCCTCACACCTACCCTGCTAGTCACCCTGCCTACAGTCACCACTACCCTGCTACAGTCACCTCTAACACCTGCTAGTCACCCTGCTACAGTCACCTCACTACAGTCACCTCACTACCCTGCTAGTCACCCTGCTACAGTCACCTCACTACCTGCTAGTCACCCTGCTACAGTCACCTCACTACCCTGCTAGTCACCTCACTACCCCTGGCTAGTCACTCCCCACCACACCTGCTAGTCACCCTGCTACAGTCACCTCACTACCCTGCTAGTCACCCTGCTACAGTCTGCCTCACTACCCCTGCTACAGTCACCCACTACCCTGCTAGTCACCCTGCTACAGTCACTACCCTGTCACCCTGCTACAGTCACCTCACTACCCTGCTACAGTCATTGGCCTCTACCACCTGCTACAGTCACCTCACTACCTCTGCTAGTCACCCTGCTACAGTCACCTCACTACCCTGCTAGTCACCCTGCTACAGTCACCTCACTACCCTGCTACAGTCACCTCACTACCCTGCTACAGTCACCTCACTACCCTGCTAGTCACCCTGCTACAGTCACCTCACTACCCTGCTACAGTCACCCTGCTACAGTCAAATCTCACTACCCTGCTACAGTCACCTCCACTACCCTGCTAGTCACCCTGCTACAGTCACCTCACTACCCTGCTAGTCACCCTGCTACAGTCACCTCACTACCCTGCTAGTCACCCTGCTACAGTCACTCACTGCCCTGCTACAGTCACCCACTGCTACAGTCACTCCTGTCATCACTACCCTACAGTCACCTCACTACCCCGTGTCACCCTACAGTCACCTCACTACCCCGTTTACAGTCACCTCACTACCCTGCTAGTCACCCTGCTACAGTCACCTCACTACCCTGCTAGTCACCCTGCTACAGTCACCTCAGTCACCTACTACCTGCTACAGTCACCTCACCCTGCTACAGTCACCCTACCTCACCTCCTGCTACAGTCACCTCACTACCCTGCTACAGTCACCTCACTACCCTGAAACAGTCACCTCACTACCCCTGCTACAGTCACCTGACTACCCTGCTAGTCACCCTGCTACAGTCACCTCACTACCCTGCTAGTCATCCCTGCTACAGTCACCTCACTACCCTGCTAGTCACCCTGCTACAGTCACCCTCACTACCCTGCTAGTCACCCTGCTACAGTCACCTCACTACCCTGCTACAGTCACCTCACTACCCTGCTACAGTCACCTCACTACCCTGCTAGTCACCCTGCTACAGTCACCTCACTACCCTGCTAGTCACCCTGCTACAGTCACCTCACTACCCTGCTAGTCACCCTGCTACAGTCACCTCACTACCCTGCTAGTCACCCTGCTAGTCACCTCACTACCCTGCTACAGTCACCTCACTACCCTGCTAGTCACCCTGCTACAGTCACCTCACTACCCTGCTACAGTCACCTCACTACCCTGCTACAGTCACCTCACCACCCTGCTACAGTCAACTCACTACCCTGCTAGTCACCCTGCTACAGTCACCTCACTACCCTGCTAGTCACCCTGCTACAGTCACCTCACTACCCTGCTAGTCACCCTGCTACAGTCACCTCACTACCCTGCTAGTCACCCTGCTACAGTCACCTCACTACCCTGCTACAGTCACCTCACTACCCTGCTACAGTCACCTCACTACCCTGCTAGTCACCCTGCTACAGTCACCTCACTACCCTGCTAGTCACCCTGCTACAGTCACCTCACTACCCAAGCTAGTCACCCTGCTACAGTCACCTCACCATCTCTGCTACAGCTTCACCATTACCCTGCTACAGTCACCTCACTACCTCTGCTACAGTCACCTCACTACCCTGCTAGTCACCCTGCTACAGTCACCTCACTACCCTGCTAGTCACCCTGCTTACAGTCACCTCACGACTCTGCTACAGTCACCTCACTACCCTGCTACAGCTCACCTCACTACCCTGCTAGTCACCCTGCTACAGTCATCTCACTACCCTGCTACAGTCACCCTGCTACAGTCACCTCACTAATTCTGCTACAGTCACCTCACTACCCTGCTAGTCACCCTGCTACAGTCACCTCACTACCCTGCTAGTCACCCTGCTACAGTCACCTCACTACCCTGCTAGTCACCCTGCTACAGTCACCTCACTACCCTGCTACAGTCACCCTCACTACCCTGCTACAGTCACCTCACTACCCTGCTAGTCACCCTGCTACAGTCACCTCACTACCCTGCTAGTCACCCTGCTACAGTCACCTCACTACCCTGCTAGTCACCCTGCTAGTCACCCCTGCTACACACTCACTACCCTGCTACAGTCACCTCACTACCCTGCTACAGTCACCTCACCACCCTGCTACAGTCACCTCACTACCCTGCTAGTCACCCTGCTACAGTCACCTCACTACCCTGCTAGTCACCCTGCTACAGTCACCTCACTACCCTGCTACAGTCACCTCACTACCCCTGCTACAGTCACCTCACTACCCTGCTAGTCACCCTGCTACAGTCATCTCACTACCTGCTACAGTCACCCTGCTACAGTCACCCTCATTACCCTGCTACAGTCACCTCACCCTGCTAGTCACCCCTGCTACAGTCAGCTCACTACCCTGCTAGTCACCCTGCTACAGTCACCTCACTACCCTTAGTCACCCTGCTACAGTCACCTCACTACCCTGCTACAGCC
This sequence comes from Oncorhynchus gorbuscha, assembly GCF_021184085.1. Lineage (NCBI taxonomy): Eukaryota > Metazoa > Chordata > Actinopteri > Salmoniformes > Salmonidae > Oncorhynchus > Oncorhynchus gorbuscha. The sequence continues at coordinate 7,391 of NW_025750778.1, read as the reverse complement.
ACCACCACCCTACAGTCACCTCACTACCCTGCTACAGTCTACAGTCACCCTGCTACAGTCACCTCACTACCCTGCTACAGTCACCTCACTACCCTGCTACAGTCACCCTGCTACAGTCACCTCACTACCTGCTAGTCACCCTGCTACAGTCACCTCACTACCCTGCTAGTCACCCTGCTAGTCACCCTACCCTGCTACAGTCACCTCACTACCCTGCTAGTCACCCTGCTACAGTCACCTCACTACCCTGCTACAGTCACCTCACTACCCTGCTAGTCACCCTGCTACAGTCACCTCACTACCCTGCTACAGTCACCTCACTACCCTGCTACAGTCACCTCACCACCCCTGCTACAGTCACCTCACTACCCTGCTAGTCACCCTGCTACAGTCACCTCACTACCCTGCTAGTCACCCTGCTACAGTCACCTCACTACCCTGCTACAGTCACCTCACTACCGTGCTAGCTAGTCACCCTGCTACAGTCACCTCACTACCCTGCTAGTCACCCTGCTACAGTCACCTCACTACCCTGCTACAGTCACCTCACTACCCTGTCACCTACAGTCACCTCATTACCCTGCTGCTACAGTCACCTCACCACCCTGCTACAGTCACCTCACTACCCTGCTAGTCACCCTGCTACAGTCACCTCACTACCCTGCTACAGTCACCTCACTACCCTGCTAGTCACCCTGCTACAGTCACCTCACTACCCTGCTACAGTCACCTCCTGTTACAGTCATTACCTCACTTACCCTGCTAGTCACCCTGCTACAGTCACCTCACTACCCTGCTACAGTCACCCTGCAGTGCCTCACTACCCTGCTACAGTCACCTCACTACCTGCTGTCACTCCTGCTACAGTCACCTCACTACCCTGCTAGTCACCCTGCTACAGTCACCTCACTACCCTGCTACAGTCACCCTGCTACAGTCACCCCTAGTCACTCCCTGCTACAGTCACCTCACTACCCTGCTACAGTCACCCTGCTACAGTCACCTCACTCACCCTGCTACAGTCACCTCACTACCCCGTTACAGTCACCCTGCTACAGTTCCACCTCACTACTGCTAGTCACAGTCACCTCACTACCCTGCTAGTCACACTACTGCTACAGTCACCTCACTACCCTGCTAGTTTACCCTGCTACGTCACCTCACTACCCTGCTAGTCACCCTGCTACAGTCACCTCACTACCCTGCTAGTCACCCTGCTACAGTCACCTCACTACCCCTGCTAGTCACCCTGCTACAGTCACCTCACTACCCTGCTAGTCACCCTGCTACAGTCACCTCACTACCCTGCTATAGTCACCTCACTACCCTGCTAGTCACCCTGCTACAGTACTCACTACCCACAGTCACCTCACTACCCTGCTAGTCACCCCTGCTACAGTCACCTCACTACCCTGCTAGTCACCCTGCTACAGTCACCTCACTACCCTGCTAGTCACCCTGCTCAGTCACCTCCTACCCTGCCTTAGTCACCCTGCTACAGTCACCTCACTACCCTGCTAGTCACCCTTACTACAGTCACCTCACTACCCTGCTAGTCACCTCACTACCCTGCTACAGTCACCTCACTACCCTGCTAGTCACCCTGCTACAGTCACCCCACTACCCTGCTAGTCACCCTGCTACAGTCACCTCACTACCCTGCTAGTCACCCTGCTACAGTCACCTCACTACCCTGCTACAGTCACCTCATTACCCTGCTACAGTCACCTCACTACCCTGCTACAGTCACCTCACTACCCTGCTAGTCACCCTGCTACAGTCACCTCACTACCCTGCTAGTCACCCTGCTACAGTCACCTCACTACCCTGCTAGTCACCTCACTACCCTGCTACAGTCACCTCACTACCCTGCTACAGTCACCTCGCTAGTCACCCTGCTACAGTCACCTCACTACCCTGCTACAGTCACCCTGCTACAGTCACCTCACTACCCTGCTACAGTCACCTCACTACCCTGCTAGTCACCCTGCTACAGTCACCTCACTACCCTGCTAGTCACCCTGCTACAGTCACCTCACTACCCTGCTACAGTCACCTCACTACCCTGCTACAGTCACCTCACTACCCTGCTAGTCACCCTGCTACAGTCACCTCACTACCCTGCTAGTCACCCTGCTACAGTCACCTCACTACCCTGCTAGTCACCCTGCTACAGTCACCTCACTACCCTGCTACAGTCACCTCATTACCCTGCTACAGTCACCTCACTACCCTGCTACAGTCACCTCACTACCCTGCTAGTCACCCTGCTACAGTCACCTCACTACCCTGCTAGTCACCCTGCTACAGTCACCTCACTACCCTGCTACAGTCACCTCACTACCCTGCTACAGTCACCTCACTACCCTGCTAGTCACCCTGCTACAGTCATCTCACTACCCTGCTACAGTCACCCTGCTACAGTCACCTCACTACCCTGCTACAGTCACCTCACTACCCTGCTAGTCACCCTGCTACAGTCAGCTCACTACCCTGCTAGTCACCCTGCTACAGTCACCTCACTACCCTGCTAGTCACCCTGCTACAGTCACCTCACTACCCTGCTACAGTCACCTCACTACCCTGCTAGTCACCCTGCTACAGTCACCTCACTACCCTGCTAGTCACCCTGCTACAGTCACCTCACTACCCTGCTAGTCACCCTGCTACAGTCACCTCACTACCCTGCTACAGTCACCTCACTACCCTGCTAGTCACCCTGCTACAGTCACCTCACTACCCTGCTACAGTCACCTCACTACCCTGCTACAGTCACCTCACCACCCTGCTACAGTCACCTCACTACCCTGCTAGTCACCCTGCTACAGTCACCTCACTACCCTGCTAGTCACCCTGCTACAGTCACCTCACTACCGTGCTAGTCACCCTGCTACAGTCACCTCACTACCCTGCTAGTCACCCTGCTACAGTCACCTCACTACCCTGCTACAGTCACCTCACTACCCTGCTACAGTCACCTCATTACCCTGCTACAGTCACCTCACTACCCTGCTACAGTCACCTCACTACCCTGCTAGTCACCCTGCTACAGTCACCTGCTACAGTCCTCACTACCCTGCCACAGTCACCTCCCCTTTCACCTGCTACAGTCACCTCACTGCCCTGCTAGTCACCCTGCTACAGTCCTCACTACCCTGCTAGTCACCCTGCTACAGTCACCTCACTGCTACAGTCACCTGCTACAGTCACCCTGCTACAGTCACCTCACTACCCTGCTAGTCACCCTGCTACAGTCACCTCACTACCCTGCTAGTCACCCTGCTACAGTCTGCCTCACTACCCTGCTACAGTCACCTCACTACCCTGCTACAGTCACCCTGCTACAGTCACTCCTGCTACAGTCACCTCACTACCCCGTTACAGTCACCCTGCTACAGTCACCTCACTACCCTGCTAGTCACACTCCCTGCTACCCTGCTACAGTCACCTCACTACCCTGCTACACCCTGCTACAGTCACCTCACTACCCTGCTAGTCACCCTGCTACAGTCACCTCACTACCCTGCTAGTCACCCTGCTACAGTCACCTCACTACCCTGCTAGTCACCCTGCTACAGTCACCTCACTACCCTGCTAGTCACCCTGCTACAGTCACCTCACTACCCTGCTACAGTCACCTCACTACCCTGCTAGTCACCCTGCTACAGTCACCTCACTACCCTGCTAGTCACCTCACTCACCCTGCTAGTCAGTCACCTCACCACCCCTGCTACAGTCACCTCCCACTGCCCTGCTAGTCACCCTGCTACAGTCACCTCACTACCCTGCTAGTCACCCTGTCAGTCACTCACTACCCCTACAGTCACCCTACAGTCACCTCACTACCCTGCTAGTCACCCTGCTACAGTCACCTCCTACCCTGCTAGTCACCCTGCTACAGTCACCTCACTACCCTGCTACAGTCACCCCACCACCCTGCTACAGTCACTCACTACCCTGCTAGTCACCCTGCTACAGTCACCTCACTACCCTGCTACAGTCACCTCACAGTCACCTCACCCTGCACCACCCCTGCTACAGTCACCTCACTACCCTGCTAGTCACCCTGCTACAGTCACCTCACTACCCTGCTACAGTCACCTCACTACCCTGCTACACCCTCACTACCCTGCTAGTCACCCTGCTACAGTCACCTCACTACTGCTACAGTCACCTCACTACCCTGCTAGTCACCCTGCTACAGTCACTCACTACCCTGCTACAGTCACCTCACTACCCTGCTACAGTCACCTCACTACCCTGCTACAGTCACCTCACTACCCTGCTAGTCACCCTGCTACAGTCACCTCACTACCCTGCTACAGTCACCCCTGCCTGCTACAGTCACCTCACTACCCTGCTAGTCACCCTGCTACAGTCACCTCCTCACTACCCCTGCTAGTCACCCTGCTACAGTCACCTCACTACCCTGCTACAGTCACCTCACCACCCTGCTAGTCACCCTGCTACAGTCACCTCACTACCCTGCTACAGTCACCTAGCACCCTTGCTACAGTCACCTCACCACCTGCTAGTCACCTCACTACACCTGCTAGTCACCCTGCTACAGTCACCTCACTACCCTGCTAGTCACCCTGCTACAGTCCACCCTCACTACACCTGCTAGTCACCCTGCTACAGTCACCTCACTGCCCTGCTACAGTCACACTCACTACCCTGCTACAGTCACTCACTACCCTGCTACAGTCACCTCACTACCCTGCTAGTCACCCTGCTGCAGTCACCTCACTACCCTGCTAGTCACCCTGCTACAGTCACCTCACTACCCTGCTAGTCACCCTGCTACAGTCACCTCACTACCCTGCTACAGTCACCTCATTACCCTGCTACAGTCACCTCACTACCCTGCTACAGTCACCTCACTACCCTGCTACAGTCACTGCTACAGTCACCTCACTGCCCTGCTAGTCACCCCTCCTACAGTCCCTGCTACAGTCCCTGCTACAGTCACCTCACTACCCTGCTAGTCACCCTCACTACCCTGCTATCAGTGCCTCACTCACCCTGCTAGTCACCCTGCTACAGTCACCTCACTACCCTGCTACAGTCACCTCACCCTGCCCTGCTACAGTCACCCTGCTACAGTCACCTCACTACCTGCTAGTCACCTGCTACAGTCTCACCTCACTACCCTGCTAGTCACCCTGCTACAGTCACCTCACTACCCTGCTTACAGTCACCTCACTACCCTGCTACAGTCACCCTGCTATGAGTCACCTCACTACCCTGCTACAGTCACCTCACTACCCGTTAGTCACCCTGCTACAGTCACCTCATTACCCTGCTACAGTCACCTCCCACCACCCTGCTACAGTAACCTCACTACCCTGCTAGTCACCCTGCTACAGTCACCTCACTACCCTGCTACAGTCACCCTGCTACAGTCACCCTGCTACAGTAACCTCACTACCCTGCAGTCACCCTGCTACAGTAATCTCACCCCTGCTACAGTAACCTCACTACCCTGCTACAGTCACCCTGCTCCAGTCACCACTACCCTGCTCCAGTCACTCTCCAGCTCTCACCTGCTACAGTCATCTCGCTACCCTGCTACAGTCACCTCACTACCCTGCTAGTCACCCTGCTACAGTCACCCTACTACAGTCACCTTCTTCCTCTGACATTCTCAGCCTCTATGGTAGTTTTTACTGCTATCAAATCGAAATGCTTGTGCCAAATGCTTGTGCTTCTAGTTCCGAGAATGCAGTTATGAGTAATCTAACCTAACAATATCACAAAACTACCTTATACACACACAAGTGTAAAGGGATGAAGAATATGTACATAAAGATATATGAATGAGTGTTGGTACAGAACAGCATAGGCAAGATGCAGTAGATGATATAGAGTACAGTATATACATATGAGATGAGTATGTAAAGAAAGTGGCATAGTTAAAGTGGCTAGTGATTCATCATGGCAAGATGCAGCAGATGGTATAGAGTGCAGTATATACATATGAGATGAGTAATGTAGGTATGTAAACATTATATTAAGTGGCATTGTTTAAAGTGGCTAGTGATACATGTATTACATAAAGATGCAGTAGATGGTATAGAGTAATTATATACATATGAGATGAGTAATGTAGGGTGTGTGTAAACAAGATGCAGTGGATGGTATAGAGTACAGTATATACATATGAGACGAGTAATGTAGGGCAAAAATTCTGTGCAACTTCCAGCGCGTGTTTTACTGTGAACACTGAGGCTCTACCCACTTTAAGTTAGTTTTACTGTGAACACTGAGGCTGTACCCACTTTAAGTTAGTTTTAACAGTGGCCAAGTAGGCTACTGTGGCTATTTGATCATAATGTAGGCCTACCAGAGAGGCCTAACATCAAAAACAATGTAGAAAATGCATCCCATAATATTTTAACATGGAAATGAGCTGTTCTATCATTCAGCCTACAGGAGCAGCCAATGTGTGGTGTTCAGTGCAGATCTACATTCCATCAGAAACAACTACATTCCAAACAACATATTGAAACAACATGTGAGTTGACAACCTGTTTATCCACGTGTCCTTCAGACATGGAGGTGACTGAAAATGTATTGTTTGATGCAAGAAACCACTTTACAGAATAAAATGCCTTTTTATTCCCGAACATTTATTAGAGAGAATCAGTCAAATTATGCTACCTCTGCCTATTATTACTTAGCTTATTCAAGCTTGTCTCAAAATACAACACCGCTCTTTACCTGACTCTTACTTTTACATGTCAAATGTATACGTTTTGTGCTTTTGTAGGAAGTAGTCACTCCCTTATTGCTGACTACAACTGATCTATAACTGGGTTAATAACTCACTAGTGTTGCGTTGATTCCACAGAAGGGAAACTTTGATCGCCTTGAGATGGACCAGTGGAATCGTGATCGACTAGGGATGCCTTGGAGATGGACCCGTGGATCGTGATCGACTAGGGATGCCTGGGAGATGGACCAGTGGATCGTGATCGACTAGGGATGCCTTGGAGATGGACCCGTGGATCGTGATCGACTAGGAGATGCCTTGGAGATGGACCAGTGGATCGTGATCGACTAGGGATGCCTGGGAGATGGACCAGTGGATCGTGATCGACTAGGGATGCCTTGGAGATGGACCCGTGGATCGTGATCGACTAGGGATGCCTTGGAGATGGACCCGTGGATCGTGATCGACTAGGGATGCCTTGGAGATGGACCAGTGGATCGTGATCGACTAGGGATGCCTTGGTGATGGACCAGTGGATCGTGATCGACTAGGGATGCCTTGGAGATGGACCAGTGGATCGTGATCGACTAGGGATGCCTTGAAGATGGACCCGTGGATCGCGATCGACTAGGGATGCCTTGGAGATGGACCCGTGGATCGCGATCGACTAGGGATG
>NW_025750777.1:0-17713 GCF_021184085.1 Oncorhynchus gorbuscha | reverse complement strand
TTCTTTCCCTCCTATCCCTCTCTCTCCCCCTCCCTCTCTCACTCTCTCGCTCTCTCTTCTCTATCGTTCCGTTCCTGCTCCCAGCTGTTTCCTATTCCCCTAATCATCATTTAGTCTTCCCACACCTGTTCCCGATCCTTTCCCTGATTAGAGTCCCTATTTATTCCTTTGTGTTCCGTTCCTGTCCCGTCGGTTCCTTGTTTAGTATTCACCATGCTGTGATTGCAAGTTTCGCCCTGTCCTGTCGTGTTTTTGCTGTGATTGTGTATCGCCCTGTCCTGTCGTGTTTTTTGCCTTCATCAGATGCTGCGTGTGAGCAGGTGTCTCTGTCTACTACGGCCTGCGCCTACCGGCGACCTGCAGTCTGTGGCCGCTTCTCCAGTTATTCCCCTCTACAGACTAGAGGATTTCTGTTATTCCCTGTTTGGACTTAAATAAACTCTGTTTCTGTTAAGTCGCTTTTGGGTCCTCTTTCACCCGCATGACAGAAGGAACCGACCAAGGAATGGACCCAGCGACTTCAGACGCTCGTTACACTGCCGTCGAGATCCAAGGAGCCATGCTCGGCAGACACGAGCAGGAATTGTCTGCTGCTCGCCATGCCGTGGAGAACCTGGCCGCTCAGGTTTCCGACCTCTCTGGACAGTTCCAGAGTCTCACGTCTCGTGCCACCTGTTACTTCCTGGCCTGCCGAGCCTCCAGAACCTAGGGTTAATAACCCACCTTGCTACTCCGGGCAGCCCACTGAGTGCCGCTCCTTTCTCACGCAGTGTGAGATTGTGTTCTCTCTCCAACCCAACACATACTCTAGAGAGAGCTCGGGTTGCTACGTCATTTCACTCCTTACTGGCCGGGCTCGAGAATGGGGCACAGCTATCTGGGAGGCAAGGGCTGATTGCTCTAACAAGTTCCAGAACTTTAAAGAGGAGATGATTCGGGTTTTTGACCGTTCAGTTTTTGGTAGGGAGGCTTCTAGGGCCCTGGCTTCCTTATGCCAAGGTGAACGGTCCATAACGGATTATTCTATTGAGTTTCTCACTCTTGCTGCCTCTAGTGAGTGGAGCAGCCGGCGCTGCTCGCTCGTTTTCTGGAGGGACTCCACGCAGTGGTTAAGGATGAGATTCTCTCCGGGAGTTCCTTCAGATGTGGACTCTTTGATTGCTCTCGCCATCCGCATAGAACGACGGGTAGATCTTCGTCACCGGGCTCGTGGAAGAGAGCTCGCATCAACGGTGTTTCCCTGCTCCGCATCGCAACCATCTCCCTCCTCTGGCTCAGAGTCTGAGCCCATGCAGCTGGGAGGGATTCGCATCTCGACTAAGGAGAGGGAACGGAGGATCACCAACCGCCTGTGCCTCTATTGCGGAGTTGCTGGACATTTTGTTAATTCATGTCCAGTAAAAGCCAGAGCTCATCTGTAAGCGGAGGGCTACAGGTGAGCGCAACTCTCAAGTCTCTCCATCAAAATCCTGTACTACTTTGTCGGTCCATCTACGCTGGACCGGTTCGGGTGCTACATGTAGTGCCTGATAGACTCTGGGGCTGAGGGTTGTTTCATGGACGAAGCATGGGTTCGGAACATGACATTCCTTTCAGAGAGTTAGATAAGCCTACGCCCATGTTCGCCTTAGATGGTAGTCATCTTCCCAGTATCAGATTTGAGACACTACCTTTAACCCTCACAGTATCTGGTAACCACAGTGAGACTATTTCTTTTTTGATTTTTCGTTCACCGTTTACACCTGTTGTTTTGGGTCATCCCTGGCTAGTATGTCATAATCCTTCTATTAATTGGTCTAGTAATTCTATCCTATCCTGGAACGTTTCTTGTCATGTGAAGTGTTTAATGTCTGCCATCCCTCCCGTTTCTTCTGTCCCTACTTCTCCAGGAGGAACCTGGCGATTTGACAGGAGTGCCGGAGGAATATCATGATCTGCGCACGGTCTTCAGTCGGTCCCGAGCCAACTCCCTTCCTCCTCACCGGTCGTATGATTGTAGTATTGATCTCCTTCCGGGGACCCTCCTCCTCGAGGTAGACTATACTCTCTGTCGGCTCCCGAACGTAAGGCTCTCGAGGATTATTTGTCTGTGTCTCTTGACGCCGGTACCATAGTGCCTTCTTCTTCTCCGGCCGGGGCGGGTTCTTTTTTGTTAAGAAGAAGGACGGTACTCTGCGCCCTGCGTGGATTATCGAGGGCTGAATGACATAACGGTTAAGAATCGTTATCCGCTTCCCCCTTATGTCATCAGCCTTCGAGATTCTGCAGGGAGCCAGGTGCTTTACTAAGTTGGACCTTCGTAACGCTTACCATCTCGTGCGCATCAGAGAGGGGGACGAGTGGAAAACGGCGTTTAACACTCCGTTAGGGCATTTTGAGTACCGGGTTCTGCCGTTCGGTCTCGCCAATGCGCCAGCTGTTTTTCAGGCATTAGTTAATGATGTTCTGAGAGACATGCTGAACATTTTTGTTTTTGTCTATCTTGACGATATCCTGATTTTTTCTCTGTCACACGAGATTCATGTTCAGCACGTTCGACGTGTTCTACAGCGCCTTTTAGAGAATTGTCTCTACGTAAAGGCTGAGAAGTGCTCTTTTCATGTCTCCTCCGTTACTTTTCTCGGTTCCGTTATTTCCGCTGAAGGCATTCAGATGGATTCCGCTAAGGTCCAAGCTGTCAGTGATTGGCCCGTTCCAAGGTCACGTGTCGAGTTGCAGCGCTTTTCTAGGTTTCGCTAATTTCTATCGGCGTTTCATTCGTAATTTCGGTCAAGTTGCTGCCCCTCTCACAGCTCTTACTTCTGTCAAGACGTGTTTTAAGTGGTCCGGTTCCGCCCAGGGAGCTTTTGATCTTCTAAAAGAACGTTTTACGTCCGCTCCTATCCTCGTTACTCTGACGTCACTAGACAATTCATTGTCGAGGTTGACGCTTCAGAGGTAGGCGTGGGAGCCATTCTATCCCAGCGCTTCCAGTCTGACGATAAGGTTCATCCTTGCGCTTATTTTTCTCATCGCCTGTCGCCATCTGAGCGCAACTATGATGTGGGTAACCGTGAACTGCTCGCCATCCGCTTAGCCCTAGGCGAATGGCGACAGTGGTTGGAGGGGGCGACCGTTCCTTTTGTCGTTTGGACAGACCATAAGAACCTTGAGTACATCCGTTCTGCCAAACGACTTAATGCCCGTCAAGCTCGTTGGGCGTTGTTTTTCGCTCGTTTCGAGTTTGTGATTTCTTACCGTCCGGGTAGCAAGAACACCAAGCCTGATGCCTTATCCCGTCTGTTTAGTTCTTCTGTGGCTTCTACTGATCCCGAGGGGATTCTTCCTTATGGGCGTGTTGTCGGGTTAACAGTCTGGGGAATTGAAAGACAGGTTAAGCAAGCACTCACGCACACTGCGTCGCGCGCGCTTGTCCTAGTAACCTCCTTTTCGTTCCTGTTTCCACTCGTCTGGCTGTTCTTCAGTGGGCTCACTCTGCCAAGTTAGCTGGTCATCCCGGTGTTCGAGGCACTCTTGCGTCTATTCGCCAGCGCTTTGGTGGCCGACTCAGGAGCGTGACACGCGCCGTTTCGTGGCTGCTTGTTCGGACTGCGCGCAGACTAAGTCGGGTAACTCTCCTCCTGCCGGTCGTCTCAGATCGCTCCCCATTCCTTCTCGACCATGGTCTCACATTGCCTTAGACTTCATTACCGGTCTGCCTTTGTCTGCGGGGAAGACTGTGATTCTGACGGTTGTCGATAGGTTCTCTAAGGCGGCACATTTCATTCCCCTCGCTAAACTTCCTTCCGCTAAGGAGACGGCACAAATCATTATTGAGAATGTATTCAGAATTCATGGCCTCCCGTTAGACGCCGTTTCAGACAGAGGCCCGCAATTCACGTCACAGTTTTGGAGGAGTTCTGTCGTTTGATTGGTGCGTCCGTCAGTCTCTCTTCCGGGTTTCATCCCCAGTCTAACGGTCAAGCAGAGAGGGCCAATCAGACGATTGGTCGCATACTACGCAGCCTTTCTTTCAGAAACCCTGCGTCTTGGGCAGAACAGCTCCCCTGGGCAGAATACGCTCACCCGCTTCCTTCGTCTGCTACCGGGTTATCTCCGTTTTCAGAGTAGTCTGGGTTACCAGCCTCCTCTGTTCTCATCCCAGCTTGCCGAGTCCAGCGTTCCCTCCGCTCAAGCGTTTGTCCAACGTTGTGAGCGCACCTGGAGGAGGGTGAGGTCTGCACTTTGCCGTTACAGGGCACAGACGGTGAGAGCCGCCAATAAACGCAGGATTAAGAGTCCAAGGTATTGTTGCGGCCAGAGAGTGTGGCTTTCCACTCGCAACCTTCCTCTTACGACAGCTTCTCGTAAGTTGACTCCGCGGTTCATTGGTCCGTTCCGTGTCTCCCAGGTCGTCAATCCTGTCGCTGTGCGACTGCTTCTTCCGCGACATCTTCGTCGCGTCCATCCTGTCTTCCATGTCTCCTGTGTTAAGCCCTTTCTTCGCACCCCTGTTCGTCTTCCCTCCCCCTCCCGTCCTTGTCGAGGCGCACCTATTTACAAGGTACATAAGATCATGGACATGCGTTCTCGGGGACGGGGTCACCAATACTTAGTGGATTGGGAGGGTTACGGTCCTGAGGAGAGGAGTTGGGTTCCGTCTCGGGACGTGCTGGACCGTTCACTCATCGATGATTTCCTCCGTTGCCGCCAGGATTCCTCCTCGAGTGCGCCAGGAGGCGCTCGGTGAGTGGGGGTACTGTCATGTTTGTCATTTATTATCATGTCTTGTCCCTGTGCTCCCCATTCTATTCGTTTCCCTCTGCTGGTCTTATTTGGTTCTTTCCTCCTATCCCTCTCTCTCCCCTCCCTCTCTCACTCTCTCGCTCTCTCTTCTCTCTATCGTTCCGTTCCTGCTCCCAGCTGTTTCCTATTCCCCTAATCATCATTTAGTCTTCCCACACCTGTTCCCGATCCTTTCCCTGATTAGAGTCCCTATTTATTCCTTTGTGTTCCGTTCCTGTCCCGTCGGTTCCTTGTTTAGTATTCACCATGCTGTGATTGCGTTTCGCCCTGTCCTGTCGTGTTTTTGCTGTGATTGTGTATCGCCCTGTCCTGTCGTGTTTTTTGCCTTCATCAGATGCTGCGTGTGAGCAGGTGTCTCTGTCTACTACGGCCTGCGCCTACCCGAAGCGACCTGCAGTCTGTGGCCGCTTCTCCAGTTATTCCCCTCTACAGACTAGAGGATTTCTGTTATTCCCTGTTTGGACTTAAATAAACTCTGTTTCTGTTAAGTCGCTTTTGGGTCCTCTTTCACCCGCATGACACAACTATTAAAGACTACCAGAACCCACTGGATTCCTCAATTACATTGAATGAGTTACAGGACAAAATACAAACCCTCCAACCCAAAAAGGCCTGTGGTGTTGATGGTATCCTCAATGAAATGATCAAATATACAGACCACAAATTCCAATTGGCTATATTTAAACTCTTTAACATTATCCTTAGCTCTTGCATCTTCCCCAATATCTGGAACCAAGGACTGATCACCCCAATCCACAAAAGTGGAGATAAATTTGACCTCAATAACAACCGTGGGATATGCATCAACAGCAACCTTGGGAAAATCCTCTGCATTATCATTAATAGCAGACTTGTACATTTCCTCAGTGAAAACAATGTACTGAGCAAATGTCAAATGGGCTTTTTACCAAATTACCATACAACAGACCACATATTCACCCTGCGCTCCCTAATTGAAACAAACAAACCAAAACAAAGGCAAAGTCTTCTCATGCTTTGTTGATTTCAAAAAGCCTTTGACTCAATTTGGCATGAGGGTCTGCTATACAAATTGATGGAAAGTGTTGTTGGGAGAAAAACATACAATGTTATAAAATCCATGTACACAAACAACAAGTTTGCGGTTAAAATGGGCAAAAAACACACATTTATTTCCAGAGGGCCGTGGGGTGAGACATGCAGCTTAATTAAGCCCCACCCTCTTCAACACATTTCTTCCCAGAGGGCCGTGGGGTGAGACATGCAGCTTCATTAAGCCCCACCCTCTTCAACACACATTTCTTCCCAGAGGGCCATGGGGTGAGACATGCAGCTTCATTAAGCCCCACCCTCTTCAACATATATTTCAACAAATTGGCGTGGGTACTAGAATAGTCTGCAGCACCTGGCCTCACCCTACTAGAATCTGAAGTCAAATGTCTACTGTTTGCTGATGATCTGGTGCTTCTGTCTCCAACCAAGGAGGGCCTACAGCAGCACCTAGATCTGTCTCCAACCAAGGAGGGCCTACAGCAGCACCTAGATCTGTCTCCAACCAAGGAGGGCCTACAGCAGCACCTAGATCTGTCTCCAACCAAGGAGGGCCTACAGCAGCACCTAGATCTGTCTCCAACCAAGGAGGGCCTACAGCAGCACCTAGATCTGTCTCCAACCAAGGAGGGCCTACAGCAGCACCTAGATCTGTCTCCAACCAAGGAGGGCCTACAGCAGCACCTAGATCTGTCTCCAACCAAGGAGGGCCTACAGCAGCACCTAGATCTTCTGCACAGATTCTACCAGACCTGGACCCTGACAGTAAATCTCAGTAAGACCCATCCCTCTACCCCTGTACAGGCCCAGTCCCATCCCTCTACCCCTCTGTAAATGGCTCTAAAGCCTCCTCGCACCTCATTGGGGATTTCTCTGTTTTATTGTTAACAGATAATTCTCTTTTAAATGCTTTTCTAGGGCAGGGAAGGAAATTAGAACCCTATCACTAATATATGGGTTGCCTCATTTCACATCTGCATGTCATTAAACCATAGACTATTAACCATTGACCATAAAGAAGATAATTTTTTTACTATGGTTGTAGAAAGCATTATATTTTCATAACAGAATATCAGAAACAAAACATACTTGGAAAAGATGTGTTAAAAGATAAACAGCATGTATAATATACATATTAGTTTGTATGAAGTCCAAACAAGATGGAATACGTGGGGTATATTGGCTTTGTGCTATTATTACTCTAAGGGACACATCACAGCCAGAAGAGGACTGGCCACCCCTCATAGCCTGGTTCCTCTCTAGGTTTCTTCCTAGGTTTTGGCCTTTCTAGGGAGTTTTTCCTCCCGTGCTTCTACACCTGCATTGCTAGCTGTTTGGGGTTTTAGGCTGGGTTTCTGTATTTTGAGAACAGTTTGAGGTATCAGCTGACGTAAGAAGGGCTTTATAAATACATTTGATTTTGATTTTGATTTGATCTTACAACTTGAGACGTGCATACAATGCAAATATTATTATGGGAGATGTTTATGAATTCAAGTTGTGGGATTCTTTCATAAGTTAGGATTCAGGAGTCACTATGAGTTTTTCCAACTACAGTATAGAAGGTCAGTGGTGGAGAATCTCATGCTGTGTCCATTTGATCCTTAAAAAGGTCCAATTCCAGAATATTGGGTAGCTTTCTCCTCAGTCCAATTCCAGAATATTGGGTAACTTTCTGCTCAGTCCAATTTCAGAATATTAGGTAACTTTCTGCTCAGTTCAGGGTCCTGTATATCTGTAAGAATTGAGAAACACATATTAGTGGAGAAAATAAACAAGAGGTTTATGACCCTGTCTCCAAATCATTAAAAAAGCCTTTTCACAGGATATTGTCATCAATTAACTTTGTTTATTTTCAAGACCCTTCAATTCTAGACGGGGTGAAAAATGATGGTTACTTAGGTGCCCTTCAGCGTTCATCCCATTTGGGGCCTTCACATGAATGTCTAGAGACAGATATCTTTATGGCTATGAGCCTATGAATGATGGTTACTTAGGTGCCCTTCAGCGTTCATCCCATTTGGGGCCTTCACATGAATGTCTAGAGACAGATATCTTTATGGCTATGAGCCTATGAATGATGGTTACTTAGGTGCCCTTCAGCGTTCATCCCATTTGGGGCCTTCACATGAATGTCTAGAGACAGATATCTTTATGGCTATGAGCCTATGAATGATGGTTACTTAGGTGCCCTTCAGCGTTCATCCCATTTGGGGCCTTCACATGAATGTCTAGAGACAGATATCTTTATGGCTATGAGCCTATGAATGATGGTTACTTAGGTGCCTTTCAGCGTTCATCCCATTTGGGGCCTTCACATGAATGTCTAGAGACAGATATCTTTATGGCTATGAGCCTATGAATGATGGTTACTTAGGTGCCCTTCAGCGTTCATCCCATTTGGGGCCTTCACATGAATGTCTAGAGACAGATATCTTTATGGCTATGAGCCTATGAATGATGGTTACTTAGGTGCCTTTCAGCGTTCATCCCATTTGGGGCCTTCACATGAATGTCTAGAGACAGATATCTTTATGGCTATGAGCCTATGAATGATGGTTACTTAGGTGCCTTTCAGCGTTCATCCCATTTGGGGCCTTCACATGAATGTCTAGAGACAGATATCTTTATGGCTATGAGCCTATGAATGATGGTTACTTAGGTGCCTTTCAGCGTTCATCCCATTTGGGGCCTTCACATGAATGTCTAGAGACAGATATCTTTATGGCTATGAGCCTATGAATGATGGGAGTCGCAAATAAAGTGGTCAGGGTACTTAACCTTTGACCTCAAGGTCCTGGGTTAACTTCCTAGTCCTAGTGTGTACTTGTGTACCACTGTGTGCTATCAATGCATGGCACTTTTCCACATTCATTATGTCCTGCAACCTCTATAGTATTGAGGAGAAATAGGAGAAGGGAGAAAGAAAGACGAAGACATGTTAAAGAAAGTTTTGGTCAATAAGTAGATGTACCTGTGTATGTTCTGCAGTGCTCGGTTTCATTCACAGTAATCGATGGAGTTGGTGAGCAGCCAATCCGAGGAGTAGCACTGGGCATGGGGAGCCAATCGCTAAAGCCTGAATAGGGGTCGGTAAAAGGTCATTAGAACATGATAAGCTGCAGAATGGAAGTGTTATAAGAACATTCTGTACCTTATTCCCAAGATCCTTCTCCTCCACATTCTTCTTCTCTCCTAGAATTACATACAAACTATAGTCCTCATGGCCGGTGGTGTTACCTTAAAAGATGACAGACATCAACGATGTTGGTGAGGAGAACCACAAAGTGAGACCACACTAACACTTGAACTAACATATCTGGTTAAGTGGCTTACTGAAATAGGTGTAATCGAAGGTGGCGGTGTAGTCATAGTCTGGTGTTTGTGTAGAATAGTCATCATATTCCTCCTCATAGTCCTCTTTGTTTGCTGTGGAAAAAGGGAAGAGAAAGAAATGCTATGACCAAAAACCTAGTCAGCCCTGAAACTAAAAGCCATCTATATCATACCTCATATCCCATCATGTCTTTCACTGAACGACACTCCAAGTCATTGTGCTCCTCAACATCTCCTATTACAAATCTATCAGATACACCCAACATGAGGACTACGCAGTGTGTTATTTGCAAGAAAACAAAAGCCATTGTTCCATTAAATGTGGATTCTGGGTTTGGAGAGCCCCACCTCATTTGTTTGGTATGCCTCAGGGGAGAAATAAACCTTATCTTCCCTGCCCGGGACCAACAGAGACTTCTCCTATGAGTTATGGAGGAGAGACACACAGAGACATCTCCTATGAGTTATGGAGGAGAGACACACAGAAACATCTCCTATGAGTTATGGGGTAGAGACACACAGAGACATCTCCTATGAGTTATGGAGGAGAGACACACAGAGACTTCTCCTATGAGTTATGGGGTAGAGACACACAGAGACATCTCCTATGAGTTATGGGGTAGAGACACACAGAGACATCTCCTATGAGTTATGGAGGAGAGACACACAGAGACATCTCCTATGAGTTATGGGGTAGAGACACACAGAGACATCTCCTATGAGTTATGGAGGAGAGACACACAGAGACTTCTCCTATGAGTTATGGGGTAGAGACACACAGAGACATATCCTATGAGTTATGGAGGAGAGACACACAGAGACATCTCCTATGAGTTATGGAGCAGAGACACACAGAGACTTCTCCTATGAGTTATGGAGCAGAGACACACAGAGACTTCTCATATGAGTTATGGGGTAGAGACACACAGAGACTTATCCTATGAGGTATGGAGCAGAGACACACATAGACTTCTCCTATGAGGTATTGAGCAGAGACACACAGAGACTTCTCCTATGAGGTATTGAGCAGAGACACACAGAGACTTCTCCTATGAGTTATGGAGCAGAGACACACAGAGACTTCTCCTATGAGTTATGGAGCAGAGACACACAGAGACTTCTCCTATGAGTTATGGAGCAGAGACACACAGAGACTTCTCCTATGAGTTATGGAGCAGAGACACACAGAGACTTCTCCTATGAGGTATGGAGCAGAGACACACAGAGACATCTCCTATGAGTTATGGAGCAGAGACACACAGAGACTTCTCCTATGAGGTATTGAGCAGAGACACACAGAGACTTCTCCTATGAGGTATGGAGCAGAGACACACAGAGACTTCTCTTATGAGTTATGGAGGAGAGACACACAGAGACATCTCCTATGAGTTATGGAGGAGAGACACACAGAGACTTCTCCTATGAGGTATGGAGCAGAGACACACATAGACTTCTCCTATGAGGTATTGAGCAGAGACACACAGAGACGTCTCCTATGAGGTATGGAGCAGAGACACACATAGACTTCTCCTATGAGGTATTGAGCAGAGACACACAGAGACTTCTCCTATGAGGTATGGAGCAGAGACACACATAGACTTCTCCTATGAGGTATGGAGCAGAGACACACATAGACTTCTCCTATGAGTTATGGAGGAGAGACACACAGAGACATCTCCTATGAGTTATGGAGGAGAGACACACAGAGACCTCTCCTATGAGTTATGGGGTAGAGACACACAGAGACATCTCCTATGAGTTATGGGGTAGAGACACACAGAGACATATCCTATGAGTTATGGGGTAGAGACACACAGAGACATCTCCTATGAGTTATGGAGGAGAGACACACAGAGACATCTCCTATGAGTTATGGAGCAGAGACACACAGAGACATCTATGAGTTATGGAGGAGAGACACACAGAGACTTCTCCTATGAGTTATGGAGGAGAGACACACAGAGACTTCTCATATGAGTTATGGGGTAGAGACACACAGAGACTTATCCTATGAGGTATGGAGCAGAGACACACATAGACTTCTCCTATGAGGTATTGAGCAGAGACACACAGAGACTTCTCATATGAGTTATGGGGTAGAGACACACAGAGACTTATCCTATGAGGTATGGAGCAGAGACACACAGAGACTTCTCATAAGAGTTATGGGGTAGAGACACACAGAGACATCTCCTATGAGGTATGGAGCAGAGACACACAGAGACTTCTCTTATGAGTTATGGAGCAGAGACACACAGAGACTTCTCCTATGAGGTATGGAGCAGAGACACACAGAGACTTCTCATATGAGTTATGGGGTAGAGACACACAGAGACATCTCCTATGAGGTATGGAGCAGAGACACACAGAGACTTATCCTATGAGGTATGGAGCAGAGACACACAGAGACTTCTCATATGAGTTATGGAGCAGAGACACACAGAGACTTCTCATATGAGTTATGGAGCAGAGACACACAGAGACTTATCCTATGAGTTATGGAGCAGAGACACACAGAGACTTATCCTATGAGGTATGGAGCAGAGACACACATAGACTTCTCCTATGAGGTATTGAGCAGAGACACACAGAGACTTCTCCTATGAGGTATGGAGCAGAGACACACAGAGACTTCTCCTATGAGTTATGGAGCAGAGACACACAGAGACTTCTATGAGTTATGGAGCAGAGGCAAATAGAGACTTCTCCTATGAGGTATGGAGCAGAGACACACAGAGACTTCTATGAGTTATGGAGCAGAGACAAATAGAGACTTCTCCTATGAGGTATGGAGCAGAGACACACAGAGACTTCTCATATGAGTTATGGAGCAGAGACAAATAGAGACTTCTCCTATGAGGTATGGAGCAGAGACACACAGAGACTTCTTCTCTATGAGGTATGGAGCAGAGACACACAGAAACTTCTCATATGAGTTATGGAGCAGAGACACACAGAGACTTCTCCTATGAGTTATGGAGCAGAGACACACAGAGACTTCTATGAGTTATGGAGCAGAGACAAATAGAGACTTCTCCTATGAGGTATGGAGCAGAGACACACAGAGACTTCTTCTCCTATGAGGTATGGAGCAGAGACACACAGAAACTTCTCATATGAGTTATGGAGCAGAGACACACAGAGACTTCTCCTATGAGGTATTGAGCAGAGACACACAGAGACGTCTCCTATGAGGTATGGAGCAGAGACACACATAGACTTCTCCTATGAGGTATTGAGCAGAGACACACAGAGACTTCTCCTATGAGGTATGGAGCAGAGACACACATAGACTTCTCCTATGAGGTATGGAGCAGAGACACACAGAGACTTCTCCTATGAGTTATGGAGGAGAGACACACAGAGACATCTCCTATGAGTTATGGAGGAGAGATACACAGAGACCTCTCCTATGAGTTATGGGGTAGAGACACACAGAGACATCTCCTATGAGTTATGGGGTAGAGACACACAGAGACATATCCTATGAGTTATGGGGTAGAGACACACAGAGACATCTCCTATGAGTTATGGAGGAGAGACACACAGAGACATCTCCTATGAGTTATGGAGCAGAGACACACAGAGACTTCTCCTATGAGTTATGGAGGAGAGACACACAGACATCTCCTATGAGTTATGGAGGAGAGACACACAGAGACATCTCCTATGAGTTATGGAGCAGAGACACACAGAGACATCTATGAGTTATGGAGGAGAGACACACAGAGACTTCTCCTATGAGTTATGGAGGAGAGACACACAGAGACTTCTCATATGAGTTATGGGGTAGAGACACACAGAGACTTATCCTATGAGGTATGGAGCAGAGACACACATAGACTTCTCCTATGAGGTATTGAGCAGAGACACACAGAGACTTCTCATATGAGTTATGGGGTAGAGACACACAGAGACTTATCCTATGAGGTATGGAGCAGAGACACACAGAGACTTCTCATAAGAGTTATGGGGTAGAGACACACAGAGACATCTCCTATGAGGTATGGAGCAGAGACACACAGAGACTTCTCTTATGAGTTATGGAGCAGAGACACACAGAGACTTCTCCTATGAGGTATGGAGCAGAGACACACAGAGACTTCTCATATGAGTTATGGGGTAGAGACACACAGAGACATCTCCTATGAGGTATGGAGCAGAGACACACAGAGACTTATCCTATGAGGTATGGAGCAGAGACACACAGAGACTTCTCATATGAGTTATGGAGCAGAGACACACAGAGACTTCTCATATGAGTTATGGAGCAGAGACACACAGAGACTTATCCTATGAGTTATGGAGCAGAGACACACAGAGACTTATCCTATGAGGTATGGAGCAGAGACACACATAGACTTCTCCTATGAGGTATTGAGCAGAGACACACAGAGACTTCTCCTATGAGGTATGGAGCAGAGACACACAGAGACTTCTCCTATGAGTTATGGAGCAGAGACACACAGAGACTTCTATGAGTTATGGAGCAGAGGCAAATAGAGACTTCTCCTATGAGGTATGGAGCAGAGACACACAGAGACTTCTATGAGTTATGGAGCAGAGACAAATAGAGACTTCTCCTATGAGGTATGGAGCAGAGACACACAGAGACTTCTATGAGTTATGGAGCAGAGACAAATAGAGACTTCTCCTATGAGGTATGGAGCAGAGACACACAGAGACTTCTCATATGAGTTATGGAGCAGAGACAAATAGAGACTTCTCCTATGAGGTATGGAGCAGAGACACACAGAGACTTCTTCTCCTATGAGGTATGGAGCAGAGACACACAGAAACTTCTCATATGAGTTATGGAGCAGAGACACACAGAGACTTCTCCTATGAGTTATGGAGCAGAGACACACAGAGACTTCTATGAGTTATGGAGCAGAGACAAATAGAGACTTCTCCTATGAGGTATGGAGCAGAGACACACAGAGACTTCTTCTCCTATGAGGTATGGAGCAGAGACACACAGAAACTTCTCATATGAGTTATGGAGCAGAGACACACAGAGACTTCTCCTATGAGGTATTGAGCAGAGACACACAGAGACGTCTCCTATGAGGTATGGAGCAGAGACACACATAGACTTCTCCTATGAGGTATTGAGCAGAGACACACAGAGACTTCTCCTATGAGGTATGGAGCAGAGACACACATAGACTTCTCCTATGAGGTATGGAGCAGAGACACACAGAGACTTCTCCTATGAGTTATGGAGGAGAGACACACAGAGACATCTCCTATGAGTTATGGAGGAGAGATACACAGAGACCTCTCCTATGAGTTATGGGGTAGAGACACACAGAGACATCTCCTATGAGTTATGGGGTAGAGACACACAGAGACATATCCTATGAGTTATGGGGTAGAGACACACAGAGACATCTCCTATGAGTTATGGAGGAGAGACACACAGAGACATCTCCTATGAGTTATGGAGCAGAGACACACAGAGACTTCTCCTATGAGTTATGGAGGAGAGACACACAGACATCTCCTATGAGTTATGGAGGAGAGACACACAGAGACATCTCCTATGAGTTATGGAGCAGAGACACACAGAGACATCTATGAGTTATGGAGGAGAGACACACAGAGACTTCTCCTATGAGTTATGGAGGAGAGACACACAGAGACTTCTCATATGAGTTATGGGGTAGAGACACACAGAGACTTATCCTATGAGGTATGGAGCAGAGACACACATAGACTTCTCCTATGAGGTATTGAGCAGAGACACACAGAGACTTCTCATATGAGTTATGGGGTAGAGACACACAGAGACTTATCCTATGAGGTATGGAGCAGAGACACACAGAGACTTCTCATAAGAGTTATGGGGTAGAGACACACAGAGACATCTCCTATGAGGTATGGAGCAGAGACACACAGAGACTTCTCTTATGAGTTATGGAGCAGAGACACACAGAGACTTCTCCTATGAGGTATGGAGCAGAGACACACAGAGACTTCTCATATGAGTTATGGGGTAGAGACACACAGAGACATCTCCTATGAGGTATGGAGCAGAGACACACAGAGACTTATCCTATGAGGTATGGAGCAGAGACACACAGAGACTTCTCATATGAGTTATGGAGCAGAGACACACAGAGACTTCTCATATGAGTTATGGAGCAGAGACACACAGAGACTTATCCTATGAGTTATGGAGCAGAGACACACAGAGACTTATCCTATGAGGTATGGAGCAGAGACACACATAGACTTCTCCTATGAGGTATTGAGCAGAGACACACAGAGACTTCTCCTATGAGGTATGGAGCAGAGACACACAGAGACTTCTCCTATGAGTTATGGAGCAGAGACACACAGAGACTTCTATGAGTTATGGAGCAGAGGCAAATAGAGACTTCTCCTATGAGGTATGGAGCAGAGACACACAGAGACTTCTATGAGTTATGGAGCAGAGACAAATAGAGACTTCTCCTATGAGGTATGGAGCAGAGACACACAGAGACTTCTCATATGAGTTATGGAGCAGAGACAAATAGAGACTTCTCCTATGAGGTATGGAGCAGAGACACACAGAGACTTCTTCTCCTATGAGGTATGGAGCAGAGACACACAGAAACTTCTCATATGAGTTATGGAGCAGAGACACACAGAGACTTCTCCTATGAGTTATGGAGCAGAGACACACAGAGACTTCTATGAGTTATGGAGCAGAGACAAATAGAGACTTCTCCTATGAGGTATGGAGCAGAGACACACAGAGACTTCTTCTCCTATGAGGTATGGAGCAGAGACACACAGAAACTTCTCATATGAGTTATGGAGCAGAGACACACAGAGACTTCTCCTATGAGTTATGGAGCAGAGACACACAGAGACTTCTATGAGTTATGGAGCAGAGACAAATAGAGACTTCTCCTATGAGGTATGGAGCAGAGACACACAGAAACTTCTCATATGAGTTATGGAGCAGAGACAAATAGAGACTTCTCCTATGAGGTATGGAGCAGAGACACACAGAAACTTCTCATATGAGTTATGGAGCAGAGACACACAGAAACTTCTCCTATGAGTTATGGAGCAAAGACAAACAGAGGAGAACAATGGAACCGTATGGAGGCAGGAGGGAGGTCTGGCCCCCAGGGGGATACATCATGGAGCTGGTCTGGCCCCCAGGGGGATACATCATGGAGCTGGCAGCAGGACAATACACAGAGTATCTGGAACTCCATCCATCAGACTCTATACCAGTAGAGGACAGCCAAGAGTAAACTACAGAGCAGTGAACTACAGTGGGACACGATGCAGAGCGGACTGGTGTGAAACAATGAGCATCAGGTTTCCCTGGTGGAATCTCATCAGCTAGCGAAACGAACCGTCGCATGTCTTGTGAAATGCTTGGTTGAGCAAGGCCACATGTGAATGACCGTATTAACTTTTGGATACGTTCTAAAGACAGCGCTTTCCTGTCATTTGATTTAGGGCCACATATTTAGCTTGTGATATATCAAACAATTTCTCAATAATTGCAGAGGAATAAAATGCTCATGGAGAGTTGGTTGACAAACATGCTCAAGAAATGAGAAGTTGACCGCACTGTATGGCTTTACAACCGTCTTATTCAACCATATGGCCTGTATGATAGACTAACCTTCATGAAAAAAGCTTGAATGAACATAAAAGAGTAAATGTCTGCCCTTCAGAGCTAATTATCCAGTGGTGGGTCAAGTGGGGACAGTCCTGATGGGGAATTGAAGGGGAGAAAGGTGGATATGGCTGCTGCTACTGTTACCAATGCCAGACATACACAATATGGACGTAGCAAAGAGGGGGGGTTAGCTGAAAGTTGGGGATGGGAACTCTCACAAAGTCATATGTGAGGGGGAATTCCTGACCTCTCTCTCTCTTGATCACAGGTCTCAATCACAATGGTAGGAAGGAACCTTAGTGGGATAAAGTAATAATCTTACAATGATTGGACTTTCCAAGTGAGTAACATAAAGGAAACCAGCTCTTTCCAGAAATCTGACAGCCTCTACACAAAAACAAAATGGACGTTCCAGCGATCTAATAATAATGAGCTTCTAATCCAGTCACCATGTCTCAGGGGAAAGTCCAATAGATTCCTCCAGTGTCCTGCAAGTATGGATCCATTCCATTGATTCCGCTCCAGCCATTACCAAGAGCCCATCTTCCCCAATTAAGTTGCCACCAACCTCCTTTGATACATTTACTATTAAACCGTTTTTGCATAATAATAATAACTCAATGCTTTGTCTCTGTGGGTAAGTTGGTTTTGACTCATCCCAGGAACCTGATCATCATATATATAGAGATTATTTTTCTCCCCAATTTCATGGTATCCAATTGGTAGTTACAGTCTTGTCTCATCGCTGCAACTCCCGTACGGACTCGGGAGAGGTAAAGGTCGAGAGCCACGTGTCCTCTGAAACACAACCAAGCCACATTGCTTCTTGACACAATGCCCACTTAACCTGGAAGCCAGCCGCACCAACATGTCGGAGGAAACACCGTACACCGTGTCACCGGCCAAACCCTCCCCTAACCCGGACGACAC
>NW_025750776.1:15000-17713 GCF_021184085.1 Oncorhynchus gorbuscha | reverse complement strand
CTCCCTCCTCCTCCTCTTCTCCCTCCCCCTCGCTCTCCCTCTTCTCCCTCCCTCGCTCTCCCTCTTCCACCTCCCTCCCTCGCTCTCCTCTTCCTACCTCCCCTCGCTCTCCTCTTCTCTCTCCCCTCGCTCTCCCTTCTCCCTCCCCTCGCTTCTCTCTCCCTCTTCTCCCTCCCCTCGCTCTCCTCTTCTCTCCTCCCTCGCTTCTCTCCTCTTCCTCTCTCCCCCCTCGCTCTCCTCTTCTCTCTCCCCTCGCTCTCCTCTTCTCTCTCCCCTCGCTCTCCTCTCTTCTCCCTCCCCCTCGCTCTCCTCTTCTCTCTCCTCTCGCTCTCCTCTTCTCCCTCCCTCGCTCCTCTTCTCTCTCCCTCGTCTCTCCTCTTCTCCCTCCTCCCTCGCTTCTCCTCTTCTCCCTCCCCTCGCTCTCCTCTTCTCTCTCCCTCGCTCTCCTCTTCTCCCTCCCTCGCTCTCCTCTTCTCTCTCCCTCGCTCTCCTCTTCTCTCCCTCGCCTCCTCTTCTCTCTCCCCTCCGCTCTCCTCTTCTCCCTCCCCTCGACCTCCTCTTCTCCCTCCCCTCGACCTCCTCTTCTCCCTCCCCTCGATCTTCTCTCTCTCTCCTCTTCTCTCTCCCTCGCTCTCCTCTTCTCCCTCCCTCGTCTCCTCTTCTCCCTCCCCTCGCTCTCCTCTTCTCCCTCCCCTCGCTTCTCTTCTCCCTCCCCGCTCTCCTCTTCTCCCTCCCCTCGCTCTCCTCTTCTCTCCTCCCCTCGCTCTCCTCTTCTCCCTCCCCTCGCTCTCCTCTTCTCCCTCCCCTCGCTCTCCTCTTCTCCCCTCCCTCGCTCTCCTCTTCTCTCTCCCTCGCTCTCCTCTTCTCGCTCTCCTCTTCTCTCTCCTCGCTCTCCTCTTCTCCTCCCCTCGCTCTCCTCTTCTCCCTCCCCTCGCCTCTCCCCTTCTCCTCTCCCCTCGCTCTTCCCCTTCTCCCTCCCCCTCGCTGCTCCCTTCTCCTCCCTCGCTCTCCTCCTCTCTCTCCCCTCGCCTCTCCTCTCTCTCTCTCCCCTCGCCTCTCCTCTTCTCTCTCCCCCGCTCTCCTCTTCTCTCCCCTCGACCTCCTCTTCTCCCTCCTTCGACCTCCTCTTCTCCCTCCCCTCCGATCTTCTCTCTCTCTCTCTTCTCTCTCCCTGCATCTTCTCCTCCCTCCGCTCTCCTCTTCTCCCTCCCCTCCGCTCTCTCCCCTCTCCCTCCCCCTCGCCTCTCCCCTTCTCCCTCCCCTCGCTCTCCTCCTTCTACCTCCCCTCGCTCTCCTCTTCTCTCTCCCTGCTCTCCTCTTCTCTCTCCCCTCGCTCTCCTCTTCTCTCTCCCTGCTCTCCTCCTTCTCTCTCCTCGTCTCTCCTCTTCTCTCTCTCCCCTCGCTCTCCTCTTCTCTCTCCCCTCGCTCTCCTCTTCTCTCTCCCCTCGCTCTCCTCTTCTCTCTCCCCTCGCTCTCTCTTCTCTCTCCCTCGCTCTCCTCTTCTCTCTCCCTCGCTCTCCCTCTTCTCTCTCCCCTCGCTCTCCTCTTCTCTCCCTCCCCTCGCTCTCTCTTCTCTCTCCCCTCGCTCTCCTCTTCTCCTCCCCTCGACCTCCTCTTCTCCCTCCCCTCGATCTTCTCTCTCTCTCTCTTCTCTCTCCTCGTCTCCTCTTCTCCTCCCTCGCTCTCTCTTCTCCTCCCTCGCTCTCTCTCTTCTCCCTCCCTCGCTCTCCTCTTCTCCCTCCCCTCGCTCTCTCTTCTCCCTCCCTCGCTCTCCTCTTCTCCCTCCCTCGTCTCTCCTTCTCCTCCTCCTCGCTCTCCTCTTCTCCCTCCCCTCGCTCTCCTCTTCTCCCTCCCCTCGCTCTCTCTTCTCCCTCCCCCTCGCTCTCCTCTTCTCTCTCCCCTCGCTCTCCTCTTCTCGCTCTCTCTTCTCCTCTCCCTCGCTCTCCTCTTCTCCCTCCCCTCGTCTCTCCCCTTCTCCCTCCCCTCGCTTCTCCCTCTTCTGCCTCCCTCGCTCTCCCTCCTCTCTCTCCCCCTGCTCTCCTCTCTCTCTCGTCCCCTCTCTCTCCTCTTCTCTCTCCCCCTCGCTCTCCTCTTTCTCTCTCCTCGCTCTCCTCTTCTCTCTCCCCCTCGCTCTCCTCTCTTCTCTCTCCCTCGCTCTCCCCTTCTCTCCCCTCGCTCTCCTCTCTCTCTCTCCTCGCTCTCCTCTTCTCTCTCCCCTCGCTTCTCCTCTTCTCTCTCCCCTCGCTCTCCTCTTCTCTCTCCCCTCGCTCTCCTCTTCTCTCTCCCCTCGCGCTCTCCTCTTCTCTCTCCCGCTCCTCCTCTTCTCTCTCTCCCCTCGCTTCTCCTCTTCTCTCTCCCCTCGCTCTCCTCTTCTCTCTCCTCGCTCTCCTCTTCTCTCCCCCTCGCTCCTCCTCTTCTCTCTCCCCTCGGCTCTCCTCTTCTCTCTCCTCCTCGCTCTCCTCTCTCTCCTCTCTCCCCCTCGACCTCCTCTTCTCCCCCTCCCTCGACTCCTTCTCCTCTCTCTCCTCTTCCTCCTCTCCCTCCCCCTCGCTTCCTCCTCTTCTCCTCCCCTCGCTCTCCTCTCTCCTCCCTCCCCTCGCTCTCCTCTTCTCCCTCCCCTCGCTTCTCCTCTTCTCCCTCCCCCTCGCTCTCCTCTTCTCCCTCCCCTCGCTCTCCTCTTCTCCCTCCCCTCGCTCTCCCCTCTTCTCCCTCC
>NW_025750776.1:0-12500 GCF_021184085.1 Oncorhynchus gorbuscha | reverse complement strand
ACACACACACACAGTACAACAATGTTTCTGTCTGCTTCCACCGAGGCAACGTTATGGTCAATAATAAACGACCCTGGTGGCTGAGTGGTGTGTGTGTACGTGTGTGTGTGTGTGTACGTGTGTGTGTGTGTGCGTTTGTGTGTGTGTGCGTGTTTCAAGGGGGATTTCCAGCAGGGTAACAGCATAGTGGGATCTTTGACTGAATATAATATCAATTAGAAACAGGACATTTGTATTTGCACGTGCGTGTGAACAGGAGGGTGAGTATTTGTTAACAACAGCTGGTGTGGGTTCTCTAATTTGAAGGAAGTCTCCCGAGGTATCGGCACGTTTGAGGTAGAATATGTGATAAGCTGTAGACTACACTGTTTTACCAACAGTTATCTATATTTTTTGTAACTGTCTATTTTTACCACCACAAATCTGATTCTTCTGTCACTAAAGACCGCGCTCCTAGTGGGCCTTGGTGATTACTGGAAACTGAAGTCAGTTTGAACTCATTTTACCAGCATGTCACCTGTGCAACTAGAAGGGGGAAAACTTAGATCACCTTTTACACAGAGACGAAAAAAACTTTCTCCCGCCCCTCCATTTGGCAAATCTGGCTAACTCCTATCTTCCTGATTCCTGTTTACAAGCAAAAAAACTCACAGGAAGCACCATATACTTGTCCATATTGTCTATACACACCATCATATCATATTTATATATATTTATGTGCCAGGACTCAGACATTGCACTTTCTAATTTTTCTTAATTTTTCTTATTTTTAGATTTGCATGTATTTTTAGGTATTACTGCACTGTTGGAGCTAGAAACATAAGCATTTTGCTACACCCTCGATAACATCTACAAAATATGTGTCCTCGACCAATAAAATTTGATTTGATACAGTGACTAGCTCAATACGGAAGTGGTTTCCTAGCACAGACTGGAATATGTTCCGGATTCATCCAATAACATTGAGAGTTTACCACATCAGTCACCGTTTCATTAATAAGTGCATCGACGACGCCGGCTCCACGTTGACCGCACGTACATATCCCGACCAGAAGCCATGGATCACAGGCAACATCCGCACTGGGCTGGAGACTAGTGTGTCTCACTGATATTCTCCACCTCTCCTGACCCAGTCTGTAATACCTACATGTTTCAAAGCAGACTACCTAGAATACCCGTCTAAATAACTATTGTCCCATTATCACTCACATCTGTAGCCATGGTGCTTTGAGCGTCTGTCATGGCTCACATCAACCCCATCATCCCAGAAACCCTGGACTCAATTCAGTTAGCATAAATCCCCAACATATCCACAAATGACGCACCTCTTCCTGAGGCCGCCCCAAGGTGGGTGAAGGTAGGCAACAATAGATCCGCCACGCTGACCCTCAACACTGGGGCCCCTCAGGGTGTGTGCTCAGTCCCCTCTGTATTCCCTGTTCACCCGCGACTGCGTGGCCAAACACGACTCCAACGCCATCATTAGGTTTACTGACCACCGACAAAGATGAGGACATCAATGCCGGAGTTAACTGCTTTTCCTCAACCAAGACAAAGGAGCTGATTCGTGGACTATAGGAATGAATGCACCAATTTGTAAGTTAGCTCTGGATAAGAGCGTCTGCTCGTAATAATGTAAATGTTAAATGGGTACGACCGTCCCCATTCCTGTCAGCAGGCGGTAGTGGGCCAGACGAAACGGCAAGTTCCTCTGTGTCCACATCACTAAGTTAACACGTCACATCACTAAGGAATTAACACGGTCCATCACTAAGGAATTACCACGGTCCATCACCAAGGAATTACCACGGTCCACATCACCAAGTAATAACACGTCCCATCACCAAGTAATTAACACGTCCACATCACTAAGGAATTAACATGGTCCACATCAACAAGTAATTAACACGGTCCACATCACTAAGAACACACGGTTCACAATAATACCAACACAGCCGTGAAGAGATCATGACAACGTCTCTTTCCCCTCAGGGAGGCTGAGAAGGTTAGGCACAGGTCTCAGAGTTCTACAGCTGCACCATTTGAGAGCAGCTCGGCATCTCGACCGCAAGGCACTACAGCAGGGTAGTGCATAAGTGGCTCAGTACATCACTGGGACCGAGTTCTCTACCATCCAGGACCTCTATACCAGGCGGTGTCAGGAAGGCCTGAATGTTTTCAAGACTCCAGTCATGCCCAAGTCATAGACTGTTCTCTCTGCTACTGCCAAGCAAGCTGTACCCACACCAAGTCCTGGAAAACCAACAGGGACCCTGAACAGCTTCTACCCCAAGTCATGAGACATCTAAACAAGAATGCTAAATAGCTGGAAAAATAAAAAATGGCTACCTGCATTGACCCTTTTTGTACAAACTCTGTTGCCTCATCACATACGCTGCTGCTGCTACTGTTTATTATCCATCCCTGTTGCCTAGTCATCTATATGTACGCCATTACCTTAATTACCTCGTACCCTCCACATTGACTCGGGTACTGGTATCCCCTATATATAGCCTCCACATTGGACACATTGACTCTGTACCAGTACCCCATGTATATAGCCTCCACATTGACACATTGACTCTGTACCATACCCCCCTGTATATAGCCTCCACATTGACTCTGTACCGGTACCCTGTATATAGTCTCCACACTGACTCTGTACATTTCCTGTATATAGCCTCACATGGACTCAGTTTCTGGTACCCCCTGTATATAGTCTCCACATTGACTCTGTACCGGTACCCCCTGTATATAGCCTCCACATGGACTCGGTTCTGGTACCCCCTGTATATAGTCTCCATATTGACTCTGTACCGGTACCCCCTGTATATAGCCTCCACATGGACTCGGTACTGGTACCCCCTGTATATAGCCTCCACATTGACACTGTACTGGTACCCCCTGTATATAGCCTCCACATTGACTCGGTACCGGTACCCCCTGTATATAGCCTCCACATTGACTCTGTACCGGTACCCTGTATATAGTCTCCACATTGACTCTGTACCGGTACCCCCTGTATATAGCCTCCACATGGACTCGGTACTGGTACCCCCTGTATATAGCCTCCACATTGACTCTGTACTGGTATCCCCTGTATATAGCCTCCACATTGACTCTGTACTGGTACCCCCTGTATATAGCCTCCACATTGACTCTGTACTTGTACCCCCTGTATATAGCCTCCACATTGACTCTGTACCGGTACCCCCTGTATATAGTCTCCACATTGACACATTGACTCTGTACTGGTACCCCCTGTATATAGTCTCCACATTGACTCTGTACTGGTACCCCCTGTATATAGCCTCCACATTGACTCTGTACCGGTACCCCCTGTATATAGCCTCCACATTGACTCTGTACTGGTACCCCCTGTATATAGCCTCCACATTGACTCGGTACCGGTATCCCCTGTATATAGCCTCCACACTGACTCTGTACTGGTACCCCCTGTATATAGCCTCCATATTGACTCTGTACTGGTACCCCCTGTATATAGCCTCCACACTGACTCTGTACCGGTACCCCCTGTATATAGCCTCCACACTGACTCTGTACTGGTACCCCTGTATATAGCCTCCACACTGACTCTGTACCGGTACCCCCTGTATATAGCTCCACATTGACTCTGTACCGGTACCCCTGTATATAGCCTCCACATTGACTCGGTACTTGTACCCCCTGTATATAGCCTCCACATTGACTCTGTACCGGTATCCCTGTATATAGCCTCCACATTGACTCTGTACCGGTGCCCCTGTATAGCCTCCACATTGACTCGGTACTGGTACCCCCTGTATATAGCCTCCATTTGACTCTGTACCGTAACACCCTGTATATAGCCTCCACATTGACTCTGTGCCTGGTGCCCCTGTATATAGCCTCCACATTGACTCTGTACCGGTACCCCCTGTATATAACCTCCACATTGACTCTGTACCGGTACCCCCTGTATATAACCTCCACATTGACTCGGTACTGGTACCCCCTGTATATAGCCAAGTTATTGTTATTTATTGTGTAATTATTCCTTGTTGTTATTTTTCTATATTATTTTTCTTTACATTGTTTTGAAGGGCCCGTAAGTAAAAGCATTTCACTGTTAGTCTACACCTGTTGTTTTTCAAAGCATGTGACAAATACAATTTGATTTGATTTGCATGGATCCTTACTGCACACAGGAGGAGCTTCTCTCTCTGTCTCACTTCAATCCAATACACTTTATTGACATGGAAAGTTAGAGCACTTACATTTTCAAATCGAACATAAAACAAGGATGGTTTAGTCAAACATGAAGATAAGATGTCTCTCTGTGAGGGAAAGCTACTGGAGAAAACGGGTAACAGCAGGCACACCTGCCCATTTACTAGCCATGTGTAGTAGAGAGGGGATGGAGGGTTGGTGGAGAGAGAGAGGGGGTGTGGAGAGAGGAGGGGTGGGTGGAGAGGGGAGGGGGTGGAGAGAAGGGAGGGGGTGGAGAGGGTGGAGAGGAGGTGGGTGGAGGGGGTGGAGAGGGGTGGGCGAGGGAGGGGGTGGAGAGGGGTGGAGAGGAGGTGGGTGGAGGGGTGGAGAGGGGGTGGAGCGAGAGGAGGGGGGGTGGAGAGGGGTGGAGAGGGAGGGGGTGGAGAGAGAGGAGGGGGTGGAGGTGGGTGGAGGGGTGGAGGTAGGGTAGGGGAGGTAGGTAGGGAGGTAGGTAGGGAGGTAGGTAGGAGGTAGGTAGGTAGGTAGGTAGGTAGGTAGGTAGGTAGGTGGTAGAGTTGAGGGAGAGCAGTGAGGTAGGGAGGGAGGTAGGTGGTAGAGTTGAGGGAGAGCAGTGAGGTAGGGAGGAGGTAGGTGGTAGAGTTGAGGGAGAGCAGTGAGGTAGGTAGGTAGGTAGGTGGCAGAGTTGAGAGAGCAGTGAGGTAGGGAGGAGGTGGAGAGGAGAACAGGAGAGGAACTGCTCACAGAGTAACCTTCCATCCTACAGGAAAAACAGATGACATCCTTTATCGACATGTGAACCATGTTACAACCTCCTGTCAATCATTTATGACATCATCACTGACCAGGGTATACATGTTTTGATTTGACTTCCTTTTCAAATTCACAAGAGCTCTTCCCTCCTCCTCCACACTCAAGGCAATTAATGATGGCATTAATGTACATCTCCTCTTGATGGGAGACTGTAGCCGACCAATTACATCTCTTGATGGGAGACTGTGTTGTAGCCGACCAATTACATCTCTTGATGGGAGGCTGTGTTGTAGCCGACCAATTACATCTCTTGATGGGAGGCTGTGTTGTAGCCGACCAATTACATCTCTTGATGGGAGGCTGTTGTAGCCGACCAATTACATCTCCTCTTGATGGGAGGCTGTTGTAGCCTAACCAATTACATCTCTTGATGGGAGGCTGTGTTGTAGCCGACCAATTATATCTCCTCTTGATGGGAGGCTGTGTTGTAGCCGACCAATTACATCTCCTCTTGATGGGAGGCTGTGTTGTAGCCGACCAATTACATCTCCTCTTGATGGGAGGCTGTGTTGTAGCCGACCAATTACATCTCCTCTTGATGGGAGACAGTGTTGTAGCCTAACCAATTACATCTCTTGATGGAAGACTGTGTTGTAGCCTAACCAATTTACATCTTCTCTTGATGGGAGTCTGTTGTAGCCTACCAATTACATCTCCTCTTGATGGGAGACTGTGTTGAAGCCGACCAATTACATCTGCTCTTGATGGGAGACTGTGTTGTAGCCGACCAATTACATCTTCTCTTGATGGGAGACTGTGTTGTAGCCGACCAATTACATCTTCTCTTGATGGGAGACTGTGTTGCAGCCGACCAAATACATCTCCTCTTGATGGGAGACTGTGTTGTAGCCGACCAATTACATCTCCTCTTGATGGGAGACTGTGTTGTAGCCGACCAATTACATCTCCTCTTGATGGGAGACTGTGTTGTAGCCGACCAATTACATCTTCTCTTGATGGGAGACTGTTGCAGCCGACCAATTACATCTCCTCTTGATGGGAGACTGTGTTGAAGCCGACCAATTACACTCTGAGCTGAAGGCTACCACTTAACATAAAGCTGACAGCATGTACAGCTTAATGACTTGTTATAAGCATGTATAAGCCTTTATAATGAAGGGTACCTACATTATGCCTTTATAACACACTCATAACCCATACATAATTAATCTATAGGCACAGTACATATACTGTACATATCTCATAAAGGACATAGCTGGGAGAAAAACGGTACCAATACACCCCCCCCCCCCAGTCTGATCTCTCGCACCTCTCTAGTGTTCCCTCCTCCTCCCATGCCATCTCTCCTCTCTAGTGTTCCCTCCCTCCCTCCCACGCCATCTCTCCTCCTCTAGTGTTCCCTCCCTCCCTCCCTCCCATGCCATCTCTCCTCTCTAGTGTTCCCCTCCCTCCCACGCCATCTCCCTCTAGTGTTCCCTCCCTCCCCTCCCTCCCTCCCTCCCTCCCACGCCATCTCTCTCTCTAGTGTTCCCTCCTCCTCCCACTCCATCTCTCCTCTCTAGTGTTCCCTCCCTCCCTCCCACGCCATCTCTCCTCTCTAGTGTTCCTCCTCCTCCACGCCATCTTCCTCTCTAGTGTTCCCTCCCTCCCTCCCACGCCATCTCTCCTCTCTAGTGTTCCTCCTCCCTCCTACGCCATCTCTCCTCTCTAGTGTTCCCTCCCTCCCTCCCTCCCACGCCATCTCTCCTCTCTGAGTGTTCCTCCCTCCCTCCCTCCCACGCCATCTCTCCTCTCTCTAGTGTTCCCTCCCTCCCTCCCACGCCATCTCTCCTCTCTCTCCCTCCCTCCCTCCCACCCATCTCTCCTCCCTCCTCTCTATCCATCCCACTCCATTTTCTCCTCCCTCCCTCCCACTCCATCTCTCCTCTGAGATCCCTCCCTCCCTCCCACTCCATCTCTCCTCCCTCCCTCCCTCCCTCCCACTCCATCTCTCATCTCTGCGATCCATCTCCCCTCTCTGGGATCCCTCCCTCCCTCCCACTCCATCTCTCCTCTCTGAGATCCCTCCCTCCCACTCCATCTCTCCTCTGCGATCCCTCCATCCGTAGCCCTTCTGCAGTATGTGGCTGAGTGGGTGTTGGTGGATGGAAGTGTAATTGGAGTCTATGTGAATAGATGAGTAGTGATGTGATAATGTGAGTGTTTCAACACTTAGTGTTATCACCACCTGGCCTTCCCTATCTAGTGCACAACGTTGCACCCTGTTCCTTATCTAGTGCACAACGTTGCACCCTGTTCCCTATCTAGTGCCCAACGTTGCACCCTGTTCCTTATCTAGTGC
Organism: Oncorhynchus gorbuscha; assembly: GCF_021184085.1. NCBI lineage: Eukaryota > Metazoa > Chordata > Actinopteri > Salmoniformes > Salmonidae > Oncorhynchus > Oncorhynchus gorbuscha. The sequence continues at coordinate 5,179 of NW_025750776.1, read as the reverse complement.
CCAACGTTGCACCCTGTTCCTTATCTAGTGCACAACGTTGCACCCTGTTCCCTATCTAGTGCACAACTTTGCACCCTGTTCCCTATCTAGTGCACAACTTTGCACGCTGTTCCCTATCTAGTGCCCAACTTTGCACCCTGTTCCCTATCTAGTGCCCAACTTTGCACCCTGTTCCCTATCTAGTGCACAACTTTGCACCCTGTTCCCTATCTAGTGCACGACTTTGCACCCTGTTCCCTATCTAGTGCACGACTTTGCACCCTGTTCCCTATCTAGTGCACGACTTTGCACCCTGATCCCTATCTAGTGCACGACTTTGCACCCTGATCCCTATCTAGTGCACGACTTTGCACCCTGATCCCTATCTGGTGCCCACGTTGCACCCTGATCCTATCTAGTGCACGACGTTGCACCTGATCCCTATCTAGTGCACGACGTTGCACCCTGTTCCCTATCTAGTGCACGACGTTGCACCCTGTTCCCTATCTAGTGCACGACATTGCACCCTGTTCCCTATCTAGTGCACGACGTTGCACCCTGTTCCCTATCTAGTGCACGACGTTGCACCCTGTTCCCTATCTAGTGCACGACGTTGCACCCTGTTCCCAATATAGGATTATTTCTCATGTAATGGTCTGACAATCCATATTTCTCAGCTGAATGGAACTCTTTACCAATCCATATTTCTCAGCTGAATGGAACTCTTTACCAATCCATATTTCTCAGGCAAAAACCAAATCCACCTTCAAGAAAAAATAGAAATAACATCTAATGTGACAGACCATGTGACTGGACAGGAAATATAAAGAACATCTAATGTGATAGACCATATGACTGGACAGGAAATAGAAAGAACATCTAATGTGATAGACCATGTGACTGGACAGGAAATAGAAAGAACATCTAATGTGATAGATCATGTGACTGGACAGGAAGTAGAAAGAACATCTAATGTGATAGATCATGTGACTGGACAGGAAATAGAAAGAACATCTAATGTGATAGACCATGTGACTGGACAGGAAATAGAAAGAACATCTAATGTGATAGACCATGTGACAGGACAGGAAATAGAAAGAACATCTAATGTGATAGACCATGTGACAGGACAGGAAATAGAAAGAACATCTGTGATAGACCATGTGACTGGACAGGAAATAGACAGAACATCTAATGTGATAGACCATGTGACTGGACAGGAAATAGACAGAACATCTAATGTGATAGACCATGTGACTGGACAGGAAATAGACAGAACATGTAATGTGATAGACCATATGACTGGACAGGAAATAGAAAGAACATCTAATGTGATAGACCATATGACTGGACAGGAAGTAGAAAGTATCAACTGAGTGTTAAATGTGTTTCCTGTCAGGTATTTTAATTGTCTGTTTTGTCTATTTGTTAAATGTTTGTGAAGTCGTATTTGTGGTTGTTTGTAATGTCTTGTTAGTTGGTGTAGGACAACAGGAAGATTAGCTAGCGTCACGGCATTAGCTAATGGGGATCCTAATAAAAATGACTAACTATACAGTGCACTACTTTGCACCCTATTCCATATAGTGCACTACTTTGCACCCTGTTCATAAATACCTCTCCCCCCTTTTCCCTCTCTCTACCCTACTGATGTGACTATTGAAAACCCTTGGTTAACATAGAGATTCTGGGAACATCAGAAGGTGGGGGAAGGAACCATATTTTTGGTAGTCCGACCAGTTGAACATATGTGGTGGTATTTAATGAATATGATGTCAGTTCAAGTTGTCATCTGAGACATTCTCATCAATGATAGGATGACATAAGCGGTACAGTGGAAAGTCTACACATTATAGTTATCAGATTCACATGGAATTGTTGTGCAATTTAAATGTTTGAATATGAAATTATTTGTGGGGGAATGAAATGTGATTTTCGCGTCTAAAATGTGAGAATTGGGTTTTCATGAGTGAATTAGGCCCAACTCAGTGGCCCGCCCACGTGAAGAGACATTAACTATGAAACACGCCCTCCCTCCCTTCCTATATAAAGCCTTGACGACAATATAACTTCATGTTCCGGGTACATTAGGATGACGATCCGATGTCAGAAGGTTCAGATATAACTACAGAATGAAGCCATCCTCAGCGTGAGCTTTGGTTGCGATGGTATGAACTTTGAACTCTTATTGACTACAGAAGTGATACCTCCTCGCCGTTGAGTTAGCAACAGCCGCTGTAAACGTGGGCTAGGAGAGGACGGACAGAGTATCCCGTCTACCACACAACAACGACACTACAACGTTTCCGTTCACCACCAGAGACACTCTTCAAGGACTCTGTTGGGCAACACGGCCTTCCATCTACCACCAACCTATTGAGCGCAGCTCAGAGTAAATATTTATTGCATTTTTCCTTTTCCAAATGGGCGGTAATTTAGAATGCATAAGATTCTGCATATACGATAGAGTAGCTGCCTACGGCCGGATAGAGACATCACTTCTCCTTTTGTTCTTCAGTCATCCCGCTCTTTCACTCAAACCCGGCCCCGTTCTTTGTGTAACCAGCTGTCATATCTGTTCCGTCCACCAGGGACGTTTTCCTTTATGACATAATTTGTAATCAATGTATGATCCATTCTCTGTAGATGTAATTATGTGTGATTAGTTAGGTATTTAGTAAATAAATAATTCAACCCAATTTTGTATTGCTGATTCAACTTGTTAGTCACGGTTCGTGAAGATATCTGATAGTTGTAAATTCTTGGCTGAAACTGAAATAAGGTTACGATTAATATTGACTGCTATTGATGTAAAATATGACTAGGTCTTTAAGAGTTTATTCGGAAGAAAACAGCTCTATAAATATTATTTTGTGGTGCCCCGAATTTCTAGTTAATTACATTTACATGATTAGCTCAATCAGGTGATATTAATTACAGAGAAAGGATTTTATAGAATAGCATGTCATATCACTTAATACGGCATAGCCAAAGACACGACAGTGCACTACTTTGCCCCCAATTCCTTATATAGTAGGGGGGCGCTTACTTTACTTTGTCTACACACTCATCTCATATGTATATACTGTACTCGATACCATCTACTGTATGCTGCTCTGTACCATCACTCATTCATATATCCTTATGTACATGTTCCTTATCCCCTTACACTGTGTATAAGACAGTAGTTTTGGAATTGTTAGTTAGATTACTTGTTGGTTATCACTGCATTGTCGGAACTAGAAGCACAAGCATTTCGCTACACTCGCATTAACATCTGCTAACCATGTGTATGTGACAAATAAAATTTGATTTGATTTATTTATAGTGCACTACTTTGCACCCTATTCCCTCTATAGTGCACTACTAGGACTGTGGCCAGACTAGCCTACTGTCACCCTCCCTCCCTCCCTCCCTCAGGAGGTTTCTCGATTTTACTGAAACTCAAAGGTTCCACAGGCTAGTCTCTGTCTGCCGGTCTCTGTCTGTCTTCCGGTCTCTGTCTGTCTGCCGGTCTCTGTCTGTCTGCCGGTCTCTGTCTGTCTGTCTGCCGGTCTCTGTCTGTCTGTCTGCCGGTCTCTGTCTGTCTGTCTGCCGGTCTCTGTCTGTCTGTCTGCCGGTCTCTGTCTGTCTGTCTGCCGGTCTCTGTCTGTCTGTCTGCCGGTCTCTGTCTGTCTGTCTGCCGGTCTCTGTCTGTCTGTCTGCCGGTCTCTGTCTGTCTGTCTGCCGGTCTCTGTCTGTCGGTCTCTGTCTGCCGGTCTCTGTCTGTCTGTCTGTCTCTCTCTGTCTGTCTGTCTCTGTCTGTCTGTCTGTCTGTCTGTCTGTCTGTCTGTCTGTCTGTCTGTCTGTCTGTCTGTCTGTCTGTCTGTCTGTCTGTCTGTCTGTCTGTCTGTCTGTCTGTCTGTCTGTCTGTCTGTCTGTCTGTCTGTCTGTCTGTCTGTCTGTCTGTCTGTCTGTCTGTCTGTCTGTCTGTCTGTCTGTCTGTCTATTGTCTGTCTGTCTGTCTGTCTCTGTCTGTCTGTCTGTCTGTCTGTCTGTCTGTCTGTCTGTCTGTCTGTCTGTCTGTCTGTCTGTCTGTCTGTCTGTCTGTCTGTCTGTCTGTCTGTCTGTCTGTCTGTCTGTCTGTCTGTCTGTCTGTCTGTGTCAACCTCTCCCTCCCCCTCTCTGCCTCTCTAAACTGGGACAAGGTCATATATCTGTGTGTGGTTTAATCAACACATTGATTGTCTGATCCACTTGTGGTGTGTCAGTCAATCTAAATGTAGTTCATTCAGCCGCAGGCTTTAGCTCAAACGATTGGGTTCTACATAGATGGAGGGCTCTGTAGTGGTAGTTACCATCTTGTCTCATCGCTGCAACTCCCCAACGGGCTCGGGTTAGAGGCGAGAGTCAGGTCATGCGTCCGCCGAAACATGACTCACCCAAAAGCGCGCTTCTTAACACCCGCCCGCTTAACCCGCACCGACGAGTCAGAGGAAACACCTTGGGCTGCAGGCGCCTCGGCCCGCCACAATCAGTCGCTAGAGCGCCATGAGCCAAGTAAAGCCCCCCTCTAGGGACGACGCTGGGCCAATTGTGCGCCGCCCTATGGGACTCCAGGTCACGGCCGGTTGTAAACACAGCCTGGGATCGAACCCAGGTCTGTAGTGACGCCTCAAGCACTGTGATGCAGTGGCTTAGCCCACTCCGGAGGCTAATCGTGGTGTGTGTGTGTGTGTGTGTGTGTGTGTGTGTGTGTGTGTGTGGTACTGGCAAGGGGATGCAGTCAGCACACTGCAGCTGGCTAGTAGGGGGGAGACCTGTCTGTGTGTGTGTGTGTGTGTGTGTGTAATGTATGTACACACTGTGTGAATGTGGAGGCAGGGAGAGGTGTGTGTGTGTGTGTGTATAATGTATGTACACACTGTGAATGTGAAGGTAGGGAGCAGTATCCTCTTGGTGTTCATGGGATTTTACACACACAGCCTCACGGTGTAGGTCAACTCTAACACACACAGCCTCACGGTGTAGGTCAACTCTAACACACACAGCCTCACGGTGTAGGTCAACTCTAACACACACAGCCTCACGGTGTAGGTCAACTCTAACACACACAGCCTCACGGTGTAGGTCAACTCTAACACACAGCCTCACGGTGTAGGTCAACTCTAACACACACAGCCTCACGGTGTAGGTCAACTCTAACACACACAGCCTCACG
>NW_025750775.1:0-17715 GCF_021184085.1 Oncorhynchus gorbuscha | reverse complement strand
ATGTTGTCTAGTCTCTACCATGTTGCCTAGCCTCTCCCATGTTGTCTAGTCTCTCCCATGTTGTCTAGTCTCTCCCATGTTGCCTAGTTCTCTCCCATGTTGCCTAGTCTTCCCCATGTTGCTAGTCTCTCCTATGTCTCTCCCATGTTGTCTAGTCTCTACTCCATGTTGTCTCTCCCATGTTGCCTAGTCTCTCCCATGTTGTCTAGTCTCTCCCATGTTGTCTAGTCTCTCCATGTTGTCTAGTCTACTCATGTTGTCTAGTCTCTCCCCATGTTGTCTCTCCCATGTTGCCTAGTCTCTCCCATGTTGTCTAGTCTCTGCCATGTTGTCTCTCCCATGTTGTCTAGTCTCTACCATGTTGTCTCTCCCATGTTGTCTAGTCTCTACCATGTTGTCTCTCCCATGTTGCCTAGTCTCTCCCATGTTGTCTAGTCTCTACCATGTTCTCTAATATAAAGTCTAATCTCTCCCATGTTGTCTAATATCTCCCATGTTGTCTAGTCTCTCCAATGTTGCCTAGTCTCTACCATGTTGCCTAGTCTCTCCCATGTTGTCTCTCCCATGTTGTCTAGTCTCTCCCATGTTGTCTAGTCTCTCCCATGTTGTCTAGTCTCTACCATGTTGTCTCTCCCATGTTGTCTAGTCTCTACCATGTTGTCTCTCCCATGTTGTCTAGTCTCTCCCATGTTGTCTCTCCCATGTTGTCTAGTCTCCTACATGTTGTCTAGTCTCCCATGTTGTCTAGTCTCTCCCATGTTGTCTAGTCTCTACCATGTTGTCTCTCCCATGTTGTCTAGTCTCTACTATGTTGTCTCTCCCATGTTGTCTAGTCTCTCCCATGTTGTCTCTCCCATGTTGTCTAGTCTCTCCATGTTGTCTCTCCCAGTTGTCTAGTCTCCCATGTTGTCTAATCTCTCCCATGTTGCCTAGTCTCTCCCATGTTGTCTAGTCTCTACCATGTTGTCTAGTCTCTACCATATTGTCTCTCCCATGTTGTCTAGTCTCAACTTCCCATGTTGTCTAGTCTCTCCCCATGTTGTCTCTCCCATTGTCTAGTCTCTCCCATGTTGTCTAGTCTCTCCCATGTTGTCTAGTCTCTCCCATGTTGTCTAGTCTCTACCATGTTGTCTCTCCCATGTTGTCTAGTCTTACCATGTTGTCTCTCCCCATGTTGTCTAGTCTCTCCCATGTTGTCTCTCCCATGTTGTCTAGTCTCCATGTTGTCTCCCATGTTGTCTAGTCTCTCTCCATGTTGTCTAATCTCTCCCATGTTGCCTAGTCTCTCCCATGTTGTCTAGTCTCTACCATGTTGTCTAGTCTCTACCATGACTCTCCCATGTTGTCTAGTCTTCCCATGTTGTCTCTCCCATGTTGTCTCTCCCATGTTGTCTAATCTTCCCATGTTGCCTAGTCTCTCCCATGTTGTCTAGTCTCTCCCATGTTGTCTAATCTCTCCCAGTTGTCTAGTCTCTCCATGTTGCCTAGTCTCTCCCATGTTGTCTAATCTTCCATGTTGTCTAGTCTCTCCCATGTTGTCTAATCTCTACCATGTTGTCTAGTCTCTCCCATGTTGTCTCTCCTGTCTCTACTATGTTGTCTAGTCTCTACAATGTTGTCTAGTCTTTACAATGTTGTTTAGTCTCTACAATGTTGTCTAGTCTCTACCATGTTGTCTAGTCTCTACCGTCTAATCTCTCCCATGTTGTCTCCCATGTTGTCTAGTCTCTACCATGTTGTCTAGTCTCTACAATGTTGTCTAGTCTCTACCATGTTGTCTAGTCTCTACAATGTTGTCTAGTCTATCCCATGTTGTCTCTCCCATGTTGTCTAGTCTCTACCATGTTGTCTAGTTTCTACCATGTTGTCTAATTTCTCCCATGTTGTCTAGTCTCTCCCATGTTGCCTAGTCTCTCCCATGTTGCCTAGTCTCTCCCATGTTGCCTAGTCTCTCCCATGTTGCCTAGTCTCTCCCATGTTGTCTAGTCTCTACCATATTGTCTCTCCCATGTTGTCTAGTCTCTACCATGTTGTCTCTCCCATGTTGTCTCTCCCATGTTGCCTAGTCTCTCCCATGTTGTCTAGTCTCTCCCATGTTGCCTAGTCTCTCCCATGTTGCCTAGTCTCTCCCATGTTGTCTAGTCTCTCCCATGTTGCCTAGTCTCTCCCATGTTGTCTAGTCTCTACCATATTGTCTCTCCCATGTTGTCTAGTCTCTACCATGTTGTCTCTCCCATGTTGTCTAGTCTCTACCATGTTGTCTCTCCCATGTTGCCTAGTCTCTCCCATGTTGCCTAGTCTCTCCCATGTTGCCTAGTCTCTCCCATGTTGTCTAGTCTCTACCATGTTGTCTCTCCCATGTTGCCTAGTCTCTCCCATGTTGTCTAGTCTCTACCATGTTGTCTAGTCTCAACCATGTTGTCTAGTCTCTCCCATATTGTCTAGTCTCTACCATGTTGTCTCTCCCATGTTGTCTAGTCTCTACCATGTTGTCTCTCCCATGTTGTCTAGTCTTGACCATGTTGTCATGTTGTTTAGTCTCTCTACCATGTTGTCTGTTGCTAGTCTCTCCCATGTTGTCTGTCTCTACTACCATGTTGTCTCTCCCATGTTGTCTAGTCTTGACCATGTTGTCTCTCCCATGTTGTCTAGTCTCTACCATGTTGTCTCTCCCATGTTGCCTAGTCTCTCCAATGTTGTCTAGTCTCTACCATGTTGCCTAGTCTCTCCCATGTTGTCTAATCTCTCCCATGTTGTCTAGTCTCTCCCATGTTGTCTAATCTCTACCATGTTGTCTAGTCTCTCCCATGTTGTCTCTCCCATGTTGTCTAGTCTCTACCATGTTGTCTAGTCTTTACAATGTTGTTTAGTCTCTACAATGTTGTCTAGTCTCTACCATGTTGTCTAGTCTCTACAATGTCGTCTAATCTCTCCCATGTTGTCTCTCCATGTTGTCTAGTCTCTACCATGTTGTCTAGTCTCTACAATGTTGTCTAGTCTCTATCATGTTGTCTAGTCTCTACAATGTTGTCTAGTCTCTCCCATGTTGTCTCTCCCATGTTGTCTAGTCTCTACCATGTTGTCTAGTTTCTACCATGTTGTCTAATTTCTCCCATGTTGTCTAGTCTCTCCCATGTTGCCTAGTCTCTCCCATGTTGCCTAGTCTCTCCCATGTTGCCTAGTCTCTCCCATGTTGCCTAGTCTCTCCCATGTTGTCTAGTCTTGACCATGTTGTCTCTCCCATGTTGTCTAGTCTCTACCATGTTGTCTCTCCCATGTTGCCTAGTCTCTCCCATGTTGTCTAGTCTCTACCATGTTGCCTAGTCTCTCCCATGTTGTCTAATCTCTCCCATGTTGTCTAGTCTCTCCCATGTTGCCTAGTCTCTCCCATGTTGTCTAGTGTCTCTACCATGTTGTCTCTCCCATGTTGTCTAGTCTCTACCATGTTGTCTCTCCCCATATAAAATCTAGTCTCTACCATGTTGTCTCTCCCATGTTGCCTAGTCTCTCCCATGTTGCCTAGTCTCTCCCATGTTGCCTAGTCTCTCCCCATGTTGTCTAGTCTCTACCATGTTGTCTCTCCCATGTTGCCTAGTCTCTCCCATGTTGTCTAGTCTCTACCATGTTGTCTGGTCTCAAACTATGTTGTCTAGTCTCTCCCATATTGTCTAGTCTCTACCATGTTGTCTCTCCCATGTTGTCTAGTCTCTACCATGTTGTCTCTCCCATGTTGTCTCTACCATGTTGTCTATGTTGTCCTCTACCATGTTGTCTCTCCCATGTTGCCTAGTCTCTCCCATGTTGTCTAGTCTCTACCATGTTGTCTAGTCTCTCCCATGTTGTCTAGTCTCTCCCATGTTGTCTCTCTCCCATGCTGTCTAGTCTCTCCCATGTTGTCTAGTCTCTCCCATGTTGTCTAGTCTCTCCCATGTTGTCTAGTCTCTCCCATGTTGTCTAGTCTCTCCCATGTTGTCTAGTCTCTCCCATGTTGTCTAGTCTCTACCATGTTGTCTAATCTCTACCATGTTGCCTAGCCTCTCCCATGTTGTCTAGTCTCTCCCATGTTGTCTAGTCTCTCCCATGTTGCCTAGTCTCTCCCATGTTGCCTAGTCTCTCCCATGTTGCCTAGTCTCTCCCATGTTGTCTCTCCCATGTTGTCTAGTCTCTACCATGTTGTCTCTCCCATGTTGCCTAGTCTCTCCCATGTTGTCTAGTCTCTCCCATGTTGTCTAGTCTCTCCCATGTTGTCTAGTCTCTCCCATGTTGTCTAGTCTCTCCCATGTTGTCTCTCCCATGTTGCCTAGTCTCTCCCATGTTGTCTAGTCTCTACCATGTTGTCTCTCCCATGTTGTCTAGTCTCTACCATGTTGTCTCTCCCATGTTGTCTAGTCTCTACCATGTTGTCTCTCCCATGTTGCTGCTAGTCTCTCCCCATGTTGTCTAGTCTCTACCATGTTCTCTAATATAAAGTCTAATCTCTCCCATGTTGTCTAATATCTCCCATGTTGTCTAGTCTCTCCAATGTTGCCTAGTCTCTACCATGTTGTCTAGTCTCTACCATGTTGCCTAGTCTCTCCCATGTTGTCTCTCCCATGTTGTCTAGTCTCTCCCCATGTTGTCTAGTCTCTCCTATGTTGTCTTGTCTCTACCATGTTGTCTCTCCCATGTTGTCTAGTCTCTACCATGTGTTGTCTAGTCTCTCCCATGTTGTCTCTCCCATGTTGTCTAGTCTCTCCCATGTTGTCTCTCTCCCATGTTGTCTAGTCTCTCCCATGTTGTCTAGTCTCTACCATGTTGTCTCTCTCCCCATGTCTAGTCTCTACCATGTTGTCTCTCCCATGTTGTCTAGTCTCTCCCATGTTGTCTCTCCCATGTTGTCTAGTCTCTCCATGTTGTCTCTCCCATGTTGTCTAGTCTCTCCCATGTTGTCTAATCTCTCCCATGTTGCTAGTCTCTCCATGTTGTCTAGTCTCTACCATGTTGTCTCTCTACCATGTTCTCCCATGTTGTCTAGTCTCTCCCATGTTGTCTCTCCCATGTTGTCTAGTCTCTCCCATGTTGTCTCTCCCATGTTGTCTAGTCTCTCCCATGTTGTCTAGTCTCTCCCATGTTGTCTAGTCTCTACCATGTTGTCTCTCCCATGTTGTCTAGTCTCTACCATGTTGTCTCTCCCATGTTGTCTAGTCTCTCCCATGTTGTCTCTCCCATGTTGTCTAGTCTCTCCCATGTTGTCTCTCCCATGTTGTCTAGTCTCTCCCATGTTGTCTAATCTCTCCCATGTTGCCTAGTCTCTCCCATGTTGTCTAGTCTCTACCATGTTGTCTAGTCTCTACCATATTGTCTGTTGTCTAGTCTCTCCCATGTTGTCTCTCCCATGTTGTCTCTCCCATGTTGTCTAATCTCTCCCATGTTGCCTAGTCTCTCCCATGTTGTCTAGTCTCTCCCATGTTGTCTAATCTCTCCCATGTTGTCTAGTCTCTACCATGTTGCCTAGTCTCTCCATGTTGTCTAATCTCTCCCATGTTGTCTAGTCTCTCCCATGTTGTCTAATCTCTACCATGTTGTCTAGTCTCTCCCATGTTGTCTCTCCCATGTTGTCTAGTCTCTACCATGTTGTCTAGTCTCTACAATGTTGTCTAGTCTTTACAATGTTGTTTAGTCTCTACAATGTTGTCTAGTCTCTACCATGTTGTCTAGTCTCTACAATGTCGTCTAATCTCTCCCATGTTGTCTCTCCCATGTTGTCTAGTCTCTACCATGTTGTCTAGTCTCTACAATGTTGTCTAGTCTCTACCATGTTGTCTAGTCTCTACAATGTTGTCTAGTCTCTCCCATGTTGTCTCTCCCATGTTGTCTAGTCTCTACCATGTTGTCTAGTTTCTACCATGTTGTCTAATTTCTCCCATGTTGTCTAGTCTCTACCATGTTGTCTAGTCTCTACCATGTTGTCTAGTCTCTACAATGTTGTCTAGTCTCTACAATGTTGTCTAGTCTCTACAATGTTGTCTAGTCTCTACAATGTTGTCTAGTCTCTACAATGTTGTCTAGTCTCTACCATGTTGTCTAGTCTCTACCATGTTGTCTAGTCTCTCCCATGTTGTCTAGTCTCTACCATGTTGTCTCTCCCATGTTGTCTAGTCTCTACCATGTTGTCTCTCCCATGTTGTCTAGTCTCTACCATGTTGTCTCTCCCATGTTGCCTAGTCTCTCCCATGTTGTCTAGTATCTCCCATGTTATCTAGTCTCTACCATGTTGTCTCTCCCATGTTGTCTAGTCTCTACCATGTTGTCTCTCCCATGTTGCCTAGTCTCTCCCATGTTGTCTAGTCTCTACCATGTTGTCTCTCCCATGTTGTCTAGTCTCTACCATGTTGTCTCTCCCATGTTGCCTAGTCTCTCCCATGTTGTCTAGTCTCTACCATGTTGTCTCTCCCATGTTGTCTAGTCTCTACCATGTTGTCTCTCCCATGTTGTCTAGTCTCTACCATGTTGTCTCTCCCATGTTGCCTAGTCTCTCCCATGTTGTCTAGTCTCTACCATGTGCTCTAATATAAAGTCTAGTCTCTCCAATGTTGCCTAGTCTCTCCCATGTTGCCTAGTCTCTCCCATGTTGTCTAGTCTCTCCCATGTTGTCTAATCTCTCCCATGTTGTCTAGTCTCTACCATGTTGTCTAGTCTCTACCATGTTGTCTAGTCTCTACAATGTTGTCTAGTCTCTACCATGTTGTCTAGTCTTTCCCGTGTTGTCTAGTCTCTACCATGTTGTCTCTCCCATTTTGTCTAGTCTCTACCATGTTGTCTCTCCCATGTTCTCTAGTCTCTCCCATGTTGTCTAGTCTCTCCCATGTTGTCTAGTCTCTACCATGTTGTCTCTCCCATGTTGTCTCTCCCATGTTGCCTAATCTCTCCCATGTTGTCTAATCTCTCCCATGTTGTCTAATCTCTCCCATGTTGTCTAGTCTCTCCCATGTTGTCTAATCTCTCCCATGTTGTCTAGTCTCTCCCATGTTGTCTAATCTCTCCCATGTTGTCTAATCTCTACCATGTTGTCTAGTCTCTCCCATGTTGTCTAATCTCTACCATGTTGTCTAGTTTCTACCATGTTGTCTGATCCCTACCATGTTGTCTAGTCTCTACCATGTTGTCTAGTCTCTACCATGTTGTCTAGTCTCTACCATGTTGTCTAGTCCCTACCACGTTGTCTAGTCTCTACCACATTGTCCAGTCTCTAACATGTTGTCTAGTCCCTACCATGTTGTCTCTACCATGTTGTCTAGTCCCTACCATGTTGTCTAGTTTCTACCATGTTGTCTAGTCTCTACCATGTTGTCTAGACCCTACCATGTTGTCTAGTCTCTACCATGTTGTCTAGTCTCTACCATGTTGTCTAGTCCCTACCATGTTGTCTAGTCCCTACCATGTTGTCTAGTTTTTACCATGTTCGTTAGACACTACCATGTTCTCTCTCCCATGTTGTCTGATCTCTACCATGTTGTCACTCCCATGTTGTCTAGTCTCTACCATGTTTTCCAGTCTCTACCACATTGTCTCTCCCATGATGTCTAATTTCTGTCATGTTGTCTAGTCCCTACCATGTTGTCTCTACCATGTTGTCTAGTTTCTTTCATGTTGTCTGGTCTCTACCATGTTGTCTGGTCTCTACCATGTTGTCTGGTCTCTACCATGTTGTCTAGCCCCTACCATGTTGTCCCTACCATGTTGTCTGGTCTCTACCATGATGTCTGGTCTCTACCATGTTGTCTAGTCCCTACCATGTTGTCTCTACCATGTTGTCTGGTCTCTACCATGTTGTCTGGTCTCTACCATGTTGTCTCTACCATGTTGTCTGGTCTCTACCATGTTGTCTAGTCTCTACCATGTTGTCTAGTCTCTACCATGTTGTCTAGTTTCTACCATGTTGTCTAGCCCCTATCATGTTGTCTCTACCATGTTCTCTCTACCATGTTGTCTAGTCTCTCCCATGTTGTCTAGTCCCTACCATGTTGTCTCTACCATGTTGTCTGGTCTCTACCATGTTGTCTAATCCCTACCATGTTGTCTCTACCATGTTGTCTTGTCTCTACCATGTTGTCTAGTCCCTACTATGTTGTCTTGTCTCTACCATGTTGTCTTGTCTCTACCATGTTGTCTCTACCATGTTGTCTGGTCTCTACCATGTTGTCTGGTCTCTACCATATTGTCTTGTCTCTACCATGTTGTCTCTACCATGTTGTCTGGTCTCTACCATGTTGTCTTGTCTCAACCATGTTGTCTAGTCCCTACTATGTTGTCTTGTCTCTACCATGTTGTCTCTACCATGTTGTCTGGTCTCTACCATGTTGTATTGTCTCTACCATGTTGTCTAGTCTCTACCATGTTGTCTTGTCTCTACCATGTTGTCTAGTCCCTACTATGTTGTCTTGTCTCTACCATGTTGTCTCTACCATGTTGTCTGGTCTCTACCATGTTGTCTCTACCATGTTGTCTGGTCTCTAACATGTTGTCTCTACCATGTTGTCTGGTCTCTAACATGTTGTCTGGTCTCTACCATGTTGTCTAATCCCTACCATGTTGTCTCTACCATGTTGTCTTGTCTCTACCATGTTGTCTAGTCCCTACTATGTTGTCTTGTCTCTACCATGTTGTCTCTACCATGTTGTCTGGTCTCTACCATGTTGTCTGGTCTCTACCATGTTGTCTTGTCTCTACCATGTTGTCTCTACCATGTTGTCTGGTCTCTACCATGTTGTCTTGTCTCTACCATGTTGTCTGGTCTCTACCATGTTGTCTTGTCTCTACCATGTTGTCTCTACCATGTTGTCTGGTCTCTACCATGTTGTCTGGTCTCTACCATGTTGTCTGGTCTCTACCATGTTGTCTGGTCTCTACCATGTTGTATTGTCTCTACCATGTTGTCTTGTCTCTACCATGTTGTCTAGTCTCTACCATGTTGTCTCTACCATGTTGTCTGGTCTCTACCATGTTGTCTGGTCTCTACCATGTTGTCTAGCCCCTACCATGTTGTCTCTACCATGTTGTCTGGTCTCTACCATGTTGTCTGGTCTCTACCATGTTGTCTAGTCCCTACCATGTTCTCTCTCCCATGTTGTCTGATCTCTACCATGTTGTCACTCCCATGTTGTCTAGTCTCTACCATGTTTTCCAGTCTCTACCACATTGTCTCTCCCATGATGTCTAATTTCTGTCATGTTGTCTAGTCCCTACCATGTTGTCTCTACCATGTTGTCTAGTTTCTTTCATGTTGTCTGGTCTCTACCATGTTGTCTGGTCTCTACCATGTTGTCTGGTCTCTACCATGTTGTCTAGCCCCTACCATGTTGTCTCTACCATGTTGTCTGGTCTCTACCATGTTGTCTGGTCTCTACCATGTTGTCTAGTCCCTACCATGTTGTCTCTACCATGTTGTCTGGTCTCTACCATGTTGTCTGGTCTCTACCATGTTGTCTGGTCTCTACCATGTTGTCTCTACCATGTTGTCTGGTCTCTACCATGTTGTCTAGTCTCTACCATGTTGTCTAGTCTCTACCATGTTGTCTTGTTTCTACCATGTTGTCTAGTTTCTACCATGTTGTCTAGCCCCTATCATGTTGTCTCTACCATGTTCTCTCTACCATGTTGTCTAGTCTCTCCCATGTTGTCTAGTCCCTACCATGTTGTCTCTACCATGTTGTCTGGTCTCTACCATGTTGTCTAATCCCTACCATGTTGTCTCTACCATGTTGTCTTGTCTCTACCATGTTGTCTAGTCCCTACTATGTTGTCTTGTCTCTACCATGTTGTCTGGTCTCTACCATGTTGTCTTGTCTCTACCATGTTGTCTTGTCTCTACCATGTTGTCTGGTCTCTACCATGTTGTCTTGTCTCTACCATGTTGTCTCTACCATGTTGTCTGGTCTCTACCATGTTGTCTGGTCTCTACCATGTTGTCTGGTCTCTACCATGTTGTATTGTCTCTACCATGTTGTCTTGTCTCTACCATGTTGTCTAGTCTCTACCATGTTGTCTCTACCATGTTGTCTGGTCTCTACCATGTTGTCTGGTCTCTACCATGTTGTCTAGCCCCTACCATGTTGTCTCTACCATGTTGTCTGGTCTCTACCATGTTGTCTGGTCTCTACCATGTTGTCTAGTCCCTACCATGTTCTCTCTCCCATGTTGTCTGATCTCTACCATGTTGTCACTCCCATGTTGTCTAGTCTCTACCATGTTTTCCAGTCTCTACCACATTGTCTCTCCCATGATGTCTAATTTCTGTCATGTTGTCTAGTCCCTACCATGTTGTCTCTACCATGTTGTCTAGTTTCTTTCATGTTGTCTGGTCTCTACCATGTTGTCTGGTCTCTACCATGTTGTCTGGTCTCTACCATGTTGTCTAGCCCTACCATGTTGTCTCTACCATGTTGTCTGGTCTCTACCATGTTGTCTGGTCTCTACCATGTTGTCTGGTCCCTACCATGTTGTCTCTACCATGTTGTCTGGTCTCTACCATGTTGTCTGGTCTCTACCATGTTGTCTGGTCTCTACCATGTTGTCTCTACCATGTTGTCTGGTCTCTACCATGTTGTCTAGTCTCTACCATGTTGTCTAGTCTCTACCATGTTGTCTTGTTTCTACCATGTTGTCTAGTTTCTACCATGTTGTCTAGCCCCTATCATGTTGTCTCTACCATGTTCTCTCTACCATGTTGTCTAGTCTCTCCCATGTTGTCTAGTCCCTACCATGTTGTCTCTACCATGTTGTCTGGTCTCTACCATGTTGTCTAATCCCTACCATGTTGTCTCTACCATGTTGTCTTGTCTCTACCATGTTGTCTAGTCCCTACTATGTTGTCTTGTCTCTACCATGTTGTCTCTACCATGTTGTCTGGTCTCTACCATGTTGTCTGGTCTCTACCATGTTGTCTTGTCTCTACCATGTTGTCTCTACCATGTTGTCTGGTCTCTACCATGTTGTCTTGTCTCAACCATGTTGTCTAGTCCCTACTATGTTGTCTTGTCTCTACCATGTTGTCTCTACCATGTTGTCTGGTCTCTACCATGTTGTATTGTCTCTCCCATGTTGTCTAGTCTCTCCCATGTTGTCTCTCCCATGTTGTCTAGTCTCTCCCATGTTGTCTCTCCCATGTTGTCTAGTCTCTCCCATGTTGTCTAGTCTCTCCCATGTTGTCTAGTCTCTCCCATGTTGTCTAGTCTCTACCATGTTGTCTCTCCCATGTTGTCTAGTCTCTACCATGTTGTCTCTCCCATGTTGTCTAGTCTCTCCCATGTTGTCTCTCCCATGTTGTCTAGTCTCTCCCATGTTGTCTCTCCCATGTTGTCTAGTCTCTCCCATGTTGTCTAATCTCTCCCATGTTGCCTAGTCTCTCCCATGTTGTCTAGTCTCTACCATGTTGTCTAGTCTCTACCATATTGTCTCTCCCATGTTGTCTAGTCTCTCCCATGTTGTCTCTCCCATGTTGTCTCTCCCATGTTGTCTAATCTCTCCCATGTTGCCTAGTCTCTCCCATGTTGTCTAGTCTCTCCCATGTTGTCTAATCTCTCCCATGTTGTCTAGTCTCTACCATGTTGCCTAGTCTCTCCCATGTTGTCTAATCTCTCCCATGTTGTCTAGTCTCTCCCATGTTGTCTAATCTCTACCATGTTGTCTAGTCTCTCCCATGTTGTCTCTCCCATGTTGTCTAGTCTCTACCATGTTGTCTAGTCTCTACAATGTTGTCTAGTCTTTACAATGTTGTTTAGTCTCTACAATGTTGTCTAGTCTCTACCATGTTGTCTAGTCTCTACAATGTCGTCTAATCTCTCCCATGTTGTCTCTCCCATGTTGTCTAGTCTCTACCATGTTGTCTAGTCTCTACAATGTTGTCTAGTCTCTACCATGTTGTCTAGTCTCTACAATGTTGTCTAGTCTCTCCCATGTTGTCTCTCCCATGTTGTCTAGTCTCTACCATGTTGTCTAGTTTCTACCATGTTGTCTAATTTCTCCCATGTTGTCTAGTCTCTACCATGTTGTCTAGTCTCTACCATGTTGTCTAGTCTCTACAATGTTGTCTAGTCTCTACAATGTTGTCTAGTCTCTACAATGTTGTCTAGTCTCTACAATGTTGTCTAGTCTCTACAATGTTGTCTAGTCTCTACCATGTTGTCTAGTCTCTACCATGTTGTCTAGTCTCTCCCATGTTGTCTAGTCTCTACCATGTTGTCTCCCCATGTTGTCTCTCTACCATGTTGTCTCTCCCATGTTGTCTAGTCTCTACCATGTTGTCTCTCCCATGTTGCCTAGTCTCTCCCATGTTGTCTAGTATCTCCCATGTTATCTAGTCTCTACCATGTTGTCTCTCCCATGTTGTCTAGTCTCTACCATGTTGTCTCTCCCATGTTGCCTAGTCTCTCCCATGTTGTCTAGTCTCTACCATGTTGTCTCTCCCATGTTGTCTAGTCTCTACCATGTTGTCTCTCCCATGTTGCCTAGTCTCTCCCATGTTGTCTAGTCTCTACCATGTTGTCTCTCCCATGTTGTCTAGTCTCTACCATGTTGTCTCTCCCATGTTGTCTAGTCTCTACCATGTTGTCTCTCCCATGTTGCCTAGTCTCTCCCATGTTGTCTAGTCTCTACCATGTGCTCTAATATAAAGTCTAGTCTCTCCAATGTTGCCTAGTCTCTCCCATGTTGCCTAGTCTCTCCCATGTTGTCTAGTCTCTCCCATGTTGTCTAATCTCTCCCATGTTGTCTAGTCTCTACCATGTTGTCTAGTCTCTACCATGTTGTCTAGTCTCTACAATGTTGTCTAGTCTCTACCATGTTGTCTAGTCTTTCCCGTGTTGTCTAGTCTCTACCATGTTGTCTCTCCCATTTTGTCTAGTCTCTACCATGTTGTCTCTCCCATGTTCTCTAGTCTCTCCCATGTTGTCTAGTCTCTCCCATGTTGTCTAGTCTCTACCATGTTGTCTCTCCCATGTTGTCTCTCCCATGTTGCCTAATCTCTCCCATGTTGTCTAATCTCTCCCATGTTGTCTAATCTCTCCCATGTTGTCTAGTCTCTCCCATGTTGTCTAATCTCTCCCATGTTGTCTAGTCTCTCCCATGTTGTCTAATCTCTCCCATGTTGTCTAATCTCTACCATGTTGTCTAGTCTCTCCCATGTTGTCTAATCTCTACCATGTTGTCTAGTTTCTACCATGTTGTCTGATCCCTACCATGTTGTCTAGTCTCTACCATGTTGTCTAGTCTCTACCATGTTGTCTAGTCTCTACCATGTTGTCTAGTCCCTACCACGTTGTCTAGTCTCTACCACATTGTCCAGTCTCTAACATGTTGTCTAGTCCCTACCATGTTGTCTCTACCATGTTGTCTAGTCCCTACCATGTTGTCTAGTTTCTACCATGTTGTCTAGTCTCTACCATGTTGTCTAGACCCTACCATGTTGTCTAGTCTCTACCATGTTGTCTAGTCTCTACCATGTTGTCTAGTCCCTACCATGTTGTCTCCCTACCATGTTGTCTAGTTTTTACCATGTTCTTAGACACTACCATGTTCTCTCTCTCCCATGTTGTCTGATCTCTACCATGTTGTCACTCCCATGTTGTCTAGTCTCTACCATGTTTTCCAGTCTCTACCACATTGTCTCTCCCATGATGTCTAATTTCTGTCATGTTGTCTAGTCCCTACCATGTTGTCTCTACCATGTTGTCTAGTTTCTTTCATGTTGTCTGGTCTCTACCATGTTGTCTGGTCTCTACCATGTTGTCTGGTCTCTACCATGTTGTCTAGCCCCTACCATGTTGTCCCTACCATGTTGTCTGGTCTCTACCATGTTGTCTGGTCTCTACCATGTTGTCTGGTCTCTACCATGTTGTCTCTACCATGTTGTCTGGTCTCTACCATGTTGTCTGGTCTCTACCATGTTGTCTCTACCATGTTGTCTGGTCTCTACCATGTTGTCTAGTCTCTACCATGTTGTCTAGTCTCTACCATGTTGTCTAGTTTCTACCATGTTGTCTAGCCCCTATCATGTTGTCTCTACCATGTTCTCTCTACCATGTTGTCTAGTCTCTCCCATGTTGTCTAGTCCCTACCATGTTGTCTCTACCATGTTGTCTTGTCTCTACCATGTTGTCTAGTCCCTACTATGTTGTCTTGTCTCTACCATGTTGTCTCTACCATGTTGTCTGGTCTCTACCATGTTGTCTGGTCTCTACCATATTGTCTTGTCTCTACCATGTTGTCTCTACCATGTTGTCTGGTCTCTACCATGTTGTCTAGTCCCTACTATGTTGTCTTGTCTCTACCATGTTGTCTCTACCATGTTGTCTGGTCTCTACCATGTTGTATTGTCTCTACCATGTTGTCTAGTCTCTACCATGTTGTCTAGTCTCTACCATGTTGTCTTGTCTCTACCATGTTGTCTAGTCCCTACTATGTTGTCTTGTCTCTACCATGTTGTCTCTACCATGTTGTCTGGTCTCTACCATGTTGTCTCTACCATGTTGTCTGGTCTCTAACATGTTGTCTGGTCTCTACCATGTTGTCTAATCCCTACCATGTTGTCTCTACCATGTTGTCTTGTCTCTACCATGTTGTCTAGTCCCTACTATGTTGTCTTGTCTCTACCATGTTGTCTCTACCATGTTGTCTGGTCTCTACCATGTTGTCTGGTCTCTACCATGTTGTCTTGTCTCTACCATGTTGTCTCTACCATGTTGTCTGGTCTCTACCATGTTGTCTTGTCTCTACCATGTTGTCTGGTCTCTACCATGTTGTCTTGTCTCTACCATGTTGTCTCTACCATGTTGTCTGGTCTCTACCATGTTGTCTGGTCTCTACCATGTTGTCTGGTCTCTACCATGTTGTATTGTCTCTACCATGTTGTCTTGTCTCTACCATGTTGTCTAGTCTCTACCATGTTGTCTCTACCATGTTGTCTGGTCTCTACCATGTTGTCTGGTCTCTACCATGTTGTCTAGCCCCTACCATGTTGTCTCTACCATGTTGTCTGGTCTCTACCATGTTGTCTGGTCTCTACCATGTTGTCTAGTCCCTACCATGTTCTCTCTCCCATGTTGTCTGATCTCTACCATGTTGTCACTCCCATGTTGTCTAGTCTCTACCATGTTTTCCAGTCTCTACCACATTGTCTCTCCCATGATGTCTAATTTCTGTCATGTTGTCTAGTCCCTACCATGTTGTCTCTACCATGTTGTCTAGTTTCTTTCATGTTGTCTGGTCTCTACCATGTTGTCTGGTCTCTACCATGTTGTCTGGTCTCTACCATGTTGTCTGGTCTCTACCATGTTGTCTGGTCTCTACCATGTTGTCTAGCCCCTACCATGTTGTCTCTACCATGTTGTCTGGTCTCTACCATGTTGTCTGGTCTCTACCATGTTGTCTAGTCCCTACCATGTTGTCTCTACCATGTTGTCTGGTCTCTACCATGTTGTCTGGTCTCTACCATGTTGTCTGGTCTCTACCATGTTGTCTCTACCATGTTGTCTGGTCTCTACCATGTTGTCTAGTCTCTACCATGTTGTCTAGTCTCTACCATGTTGTCTTGTTTCTACCATGTTGTCTAGTTTCTACCATGTTGTCTAGCCCCTATCATGTTGTCTCTACCATGTTCTCTCTACCATGTTGTCTAGTCTCTCCCATGTTGTCTAGTCCCTACCATGTTGTCTCTACCATGTTGTCTGGTCTCTACCATGTTGTCTAATCCCTACCATGTTGTCTCTACCATGTTGTCTTGTCTCTACCATGTTGTCTAGTCCCTACTATGTTGTCTTGTCTCTACCATGTTGTCTCTACCATGTTGTCTGGTCTCTACCATGTTGTCTTGTCTCTACCATGTTGTCTGGTCTCTACCATGTTGTCTTGTCTCTACCATGTTGTCTTGTCTCTACCATGTTGTCTCTACCATGTTGTCTGGTCTCTACCATGTTGTCTGGTCTCTACCATGTTGTCTGGTCTCTACCATGTTGTATTGTCTCTACCATGTTGTCTTGTCTCTACCATGTTGTCTAGTCTCTACCATGTTGTCTCTACCATGTTGTCTGGTCTCTACCATGTTGTCTGGTCTCTACCATGTTGTCTAGCCCCTACCATGTTGTCTCTACCATGTTGTCTGGTCTCTACCATGTTGTCTGGTCTCTACCATGTTGTCTAGTCCCTACCATGTTCTCTCTCCCATGTTGTCTGATCTCTACCATGTTGTCACTCCCATGTTGTCTAGTCTCTACCATGTTTTCCAGTCTCTACCACATTGTCTCTCCCATGATGTCTAATTTCTGTCATGTTGTCTAGTCCCTACCATGTTGTCTCTACCATGTTGTCTAGTTTCTTTCATGTTGTCTGGTCTCTACCATGTTGTCTGGTCTCTACCATGTTGTCTGGTCTCTACCATGTTGTCTAGCCCCTACCATGTTGTCTCTACCATGTTGTCTGGTCTCTACCATGTTGTCTGGTCTCTACCATGTTGTCTGGTCCCTACCATGTTGTCTCTACCATGTTGTCTGGTCTCTACCATGTTGTCTGGTCTCTACCATGTTGTCTGGTCTCTACCATGTTGTCTCTACCATGTTGTCTGGTCTCTACCATGTTGTCTAGTCTCTACCATGTTGTCTAGTCTCTACCATGTTGTCTTGTTTCTACCATGTTGTCTAGTTTCTACCATGTTGTCTAGCCCCTATCATGTTGTCTCTACCATGTTCTCTCTACCATGTTGTCTAGTCTCTCCCATGTTGTCTAGTCCCTACCATGTTGTCTCTACCATGTTGTCTGGTCTCTACCATGTTGTCTAATCCCTACCATGTTGTCTCTACCATGTTGTCTTGTCTCTACCATGTTGTCTAGTCCCTACTATGTTGTCTTGTCTCTACCATGTTGTCTCTACCATGTTGTCTGGTCTCTACCATGTTGTCTGGTCTCTACCATGTTGTCTTGTCTCTACCATGTTGTCTCTACCATGTTGTCTGGTCTCTACCATGTTGTCTTGTCTCAACCATGTTGTCTAGTCCCTACTATGTTGTCTTGTCTCTACCATGTTGTCTCTACCATGTTGTCTGGTCTCTACCATGTTGTATTGTCTCTACCATGTTGTCTAGTCTCTACCATGTTGTCTTGTCTCTACCATGTTGTCTAGTCCCTACTATGTTGTCTTGTCTCTACCATGTTTACTCTACCATGTTGTCTGGTCTCTACCATGTTGTCTCTACCATGTTGTCTGGTCTCTACCATGTTGTCTGGTCTCTACCATCCCTACCATGTTGTCTCTACCATGTTGTCTCTCTACCATGTTGTCTAATCTTGTCTCTACCATGTTGTCTCTACCATGTTGTCTGGTCTCTACCATGTTGTCTAGTCCCTACCATGTTGTCTTGTCTCTACCATGTTGTCTTACCATGTTGTCTTGTCTCTACCATGTTGTCTTGTCTCTACTCATGTTGTCTGGTCTCTACCATGTTGTCTTGTCTCTACCATGTTGTCTGGTCTGGTCTCTACCATGTTGTCTGGTGTCTGGTCTCTACCATGTTGTCTCTACCATGTTGTCTTGTCTCTACCATGTTGTCTAGTCTCTACCATGTTGTCTCTACCATGTTGTCTGGTCTCTGTTGTCTGGTTCTACCATGTTGTCTGGTCTCTACCATGTTGTTCAGGCCCCTACCATGTTGTCTCTACCATGTTGTCTGGTCTCTACCATGTTGTCTG
>NW_025750774.1:10000-17717 GCF_021184085.1 Oncorhynchus gorbuscha | reverse complement strand
GCCTCCCAGATAGCTGTGCCCCACTCTCGAGCCCGGCCAGTAAGGAGTGAAATGACGTAAGCAACCCGAGCTCTCTCGCTAGAGTATGTGTTGGGTTGGAGAGAGAACACAATATCACACTGGGTGAGAAAGGAGCGGCACTCTGTGGAGCTGCCCCGGAGTAGCAAAGGTGGGTTATTAACCCTAGGTTCGGAGGCTCGGCAGGCCAGGAAGTAACAGGTGGCACGAGGCGAAGACTCTGGAACTGTCCAGAGAGTCGGAAACCTGAGCTGACCCCAGGTTCTCCCACGGCATGGCGAGCAGCAGACTAATTCCTGCTCGTGTCTGCCGAGGCATGGTTCCTTGGATCTCGACGGCAGTGTTACGGAGCATCTGTAGTCGCTGGGTCCATTCCTTGGTCGGATCCTTCTGTTATGCAGGTGAATGAGGACCCAAAAGCGACTTAGCGAAAACAGAGTCTTTAATCCAGTAAGTTACTTTACAAACAAAAGGCATAATACTACTCGTGAATGCGAGAACAGACTGGAGACTTGATCAAGAACTGCAGGTTGCCTCGGGAAGGCACTTGAACGCAGCAGACTCAGACACCTGCTCACCACGCAGCATCTGAGGGAAACACGACACGACAGGGCAATACATAGACACAGCACGGTGAACAATAGACAAGGATCCGACAGGACAGGAACGGAAAACAAGGGAAGAAATAGGGACTCTAATCAGGGGGAAAAGATAAGGAACAGGTGTGGGAAGACTAAATGATGATTAGGGGGGCCAATAGGAACAGCTGGGAGCAGAACGGAACGATAGAGAGAGGAGAGAGAGGGAGGGGAGAGAGAGGGATAGAAAAGGGAACGAACCTAATAAGACCAGCAGGGGGAAACGAACAGAAGGAAAGCATAATGACAAGACAATCTAAGACAAAACATGACACAGGTAGGTTGTTTGGAGTGTTTATCTGAGTGGATGAAAATAATACAATTATGCCCCCACTTCTAAAACCAAAGTTGCGCCCCTGGTTTTAACAGTGATCAAGTAGACTACTATTTGATCATCATGTAGGACTACCAGAGGGCCTACCATCAAAAACAATGGGGAAAATGCATCCCATAATATTTTAACATGAAATAGCTGTTCTATCATTCAGCCTACAGTAGCAGCCAATGTGTGGTGTTCAATGTTGGCCTACATTCTATGAGACGTTTGAAAACACATTCAGGGCTTGTTGACATGAACCTGTTTATCCACTTGTCCTTCAGACAAGGTGGTGACTTTCGCTACACTCGCATTAACATCTGCTAACCATGTGTATGTGACAAATAAAATTTGATTTGATTTTGATTTGACTGAAAATGTTGTTGAGTCGTTTGATTCAAGTAACCATTTTATTCCCATACCATTATTACAGAAAACCTGACAAATACAACAAAATACAATACTGCCCCTTTAACACAAAAAAGCTCTTTGCGAATCACTTTTCAAAGACGTCTAGAAATGCACACGTGTTGTGTCTTGTAGGAAACAAACACTCCCCCATTGAGGACTACAACTGATCTATAACTGGGCTAATAACTCACCAACGAGCAAAGAATATGATCTCAAAACAGCTCATCTACTCACGACCGCTGATTCTGTAAAGACAGTCACTTTCAACGTGAAGGCACAGGTATGGTAGTGGTTTATTTGCATATAGGCCTTACTGCAGCTCTGATTGGTTACGGCGCACCGGTCTGTTTAGACTAGAGTATGTGCATGTCAATGCAATAGAATCCTGCTCTGTTGAGTTCTGTCTACAACAAAGTCTCTTGAATCGTTGGTTTTGTTTCGGTATGTTGCATTGAAAGTAGCTAATAATTGTGTTGTTTCGATCACAATTCCCACAGTAAAGGGTTGATAGTGTTTAACTAACGGGGAGAACTAGACAGTTGAGTGAGGTTCCATCTCGTGCTTCTCTGCGCGGGCTGATTTTTCTTCTGCAACAGCAGCAGCTCCCCCGCAAAACACACACACACTAAACAACTCTACCTCACTTCCTCATGATCCCGTGGAACAAAGTCCAACAGATAAGCCTCCTTTACAACTTCATAACAACACCATCATCATGTATTTACGCATAGGCTTTGTCCCAAATGGCAGCCTGGTTCATATTTAGTGCCCTGCTTTTGACCAGGGCCCACATGGAAAATAGTGTGTCATTTGGGATGAACTCATACAGAGCATTCAGAACCCTTTGACTTTTTCCACATTTTGTTACATTTACAGCCCTATTCTTAAATTGATTAAATCGTTTTCCCCTCATCAATCTGCACGTAATACCCCACAATGACAAAGCAAAAACATTTTTTTTTTTTTTAGAAATGTTAGCTAATGTATAAAAACAAAAACAAAGGAACATATCACATTTACATCAGTATTCAGAGCCTTTACTCAGTACTTTGTTGAAGCAGCTTTGGCAGAGATTACAGCCTCGGGTCTTCTTGGGTTTGATGCTACGAGTTTAGCACACCTGTATTCCTCTCATTCCTCTCTGCAGATCCTCTAAAACTCTGTCAGGTTGGATGGGGAGTGTCGCTGCACAGCTATTTTCAGGTCTCACCAAAGATGTTCGATTGGGTTCAAGTCTGGGCCACTCGAGGACATTCAGAGTCTTGTCCCGAAGCCACTCCTGCATTGTCTTGACTGTGTGCTTAGGGTCGTTGTCCTGTTGGAAGGTGAACCTTCACCCCAGTCTGAGTTCCTGAGCCCTCTGGATCAGGTGTTCATCAAGGATCTCTCTGTACTTTGCTCCATTAATCTTTTGCCTTGCAGTCCCTGCCGCTGAAAACCGTAGGGATGGTGCCAGGTTTTCTCCAGACGTGACGCTTGGCATTCAGACCAAGAGTTCAATCTTGGTTTCATCAGTCCAGAGAATCTTGTTTCTGATGGTCTGAGTCTTTTACCCTTTTGGTAAGCGGGCTGTCATGTGCATTTTACTGAGTGCTTCCATCCATCTGGACACTCTACCACTTCAATCTTCTGGAAGGTTTCATCTCTGTCAGTCAGGTTCCAGATAATCTTGTTTCTGAGCTCTGGTCTTGGTGGTTCAATCTTTTCTTTTATGAATGATGGAGCCACTGTTTTGGGGACCTTCTATGCTGCAGACATGTTTTTGGTACCCTTCCCAGATCTGTGCCTCAGCCAATCCTGTCTCACTCTACCACAATTCCCTGACCTCATGGCTTGGTTTTTGCTGTGACATGATGGTCAGCTGTCCTTCTGGACACTCGTGTGCCTTTACAAATCTCCAATCAATTTAACTTAGAGCTCTGTCAGGTGACTCAATCAAGTTGTAGAAACATTTCAAGGATGATCAATGGAAACAGGATGCACCCTCAATTTCGAGTCAATTTCATAGGAAGGGTCTGAATACCTATGTAAATAGTATTTTGGTTTTGTTTCTTAAAAATGCAATTTTAAGAACCTGTTTTCTATTTAGGAATGATGGAGGCCACTGTGTGTCATTATCGGGACCAGCACTGTAGTGTATGCTTTTCAGATTTTTCATGTAATTTTGAATGTACCCTTCCCCAGATCTGTGCCTCAATTTAAATAGCTGTCTCCAGAGCTCTACGGACAATTCCTTCTGAATGCATGGCTGTGTATTTGCTGTGACATGCACTGGTCAACTGTGAAACCTTTGATTCCATATGACATACGTGTACTTTTTTTATAATGTCCAATCAATTTAATTTACCCCAGGTGACTCTGGTTACTTGTAGAAACATTTCAAGGATGATCAATGGAAACAGGATGCAGGAGGTCAATTTCGAGTAATTTTGGAAAGGACATTTATGAATACCTATTTTATAGGATAAATGTTTCAAGGAGAACCTGATTGTTTAGATGATGTGATGTAATATAGCTGATTCCAGATGACAAAACTGTGTAATATAGCTGATTTTAGATGAATACTGTTTGTGTAATATGCTGATTCAAGATGACATACTGTACTGTGTATTATAGCTGATTCAGATGACATACTGTACTGTGTAATATAGCTGATTCAGATGACATACTGTACTGTGTATTATAGCTGATTTTTCACTGCACTGTGTATTATAATTTGAGATGAATACTGCTGTAGCTGATTCAGATGACAAATAGATGATATACTGATTCCAGATGACATACTGTACTGTGTATTATAGCTGATTCAGATGACATACTTTACTGTGTATTATAGCTGATTCAGATGACATACTGTACTGCACAGATGACATACTGTACTGTGTATTATAGCTGATACAGATGCATTTATTATGACATACTGTAGATGACATTGTATTATAGCTGATTCAGATGACATACTGTACTGTGATATTATAGCTGATTCCAGATGACATACTGTACTGTTCTCTGTAAAGGTATAGCTGATTCAGATGACATAATGTACTGTGTAATTATAGCTGATTCCAGATGACATACTGGAGACTGTGTTTAGATACTGTATTATAACTGATTCAGATGACATACTGTACTGTGTAATAGCTGATTCAGATGACATACTGTCTTGGACTGTGTATTATAGCTGATTCCAGATGACATACTGTACTGTGTATTATAGCTGATTCCAGATGACATACTGTACTGTGTACAATAGCTGATTCAGATGACATACTGTACTGTGTTCAGATGACATAGCCCTGGGTTTGTGTCATTATAACGATT
This sequence comes from Oncorhynchus gorbuscha, assembly GCF_021184085.1. Taxonomy (NCBI): domain Eukaryota; kingdom Metazoa; phylum Chordata; class Actinopteri; order Salmoniformes; family Salmonidae; genus Oncorhynchus; species Oncorhynchus gorbuscha. Next base: position 13,013 of record NW_025750774.1, on the reverse strand, counting down.
CAGATGACATACTGTACTGTGTATTATAGCTGATTCCAGATGACATACTGTACTGGGTTATTATTCAGCATGATTCCAGATGACATACTGTACTGTGTATTATAACTGATTCAGATGACATACTGTACTGGGTGATTCAGATGACCATAGCTGATTCAGATGACATACTGCACTGTGTATTATAGGGGGAGAGAAGGTGGGGGGCAGAGACATATGTTTTCTCAATGTGATATTTTCATAAGGTGTGCACACTGTGTTTGTGCTCACTTTCTTCCTCTCTCTCTCTCTCTCTCTTGTCTGTCTCTCTCTCTCTCTCTCAAACCCACCCCAGACAGTATGGAGAAGAGCCAGTATGGACCCCCCCAGGACTTGTCTGCTCCCCCTACCCAGGCCCCTGTACTATGTATTATAGCTGATTCATCTACCAGGGAAGTGGGGGGGGACAGCCTCAATGTGACCCCTCTCAGCCTGGCTTCCAGGGAGGTAAGAGATCAGATCTACACTGATACTCTTAGGGACAGTTTAATCTTACACTCTTAGAAAATAAGGCGCTATCTAGAACCTTCATGGAACCTGAAAGGGTTCTTCTTGGAACCTAAAGGGTTCTTCCTGGAACCGAAAAGGGTTCTTCTTGGAACCTAAAAGGGTTATTCCTGGAACCGAAAAGGGTGCTCCTATGGGGATAGCCGATGTGTGTGTCACAATAGCTATAGATGTCATGACATCATTGTTAAGGGCTGGCCAACCACTCTGTATCCCTGGGTTTGTGTCACCATAACGCTGGCCAACCACTCTGTATCCCTGGGTTTGTGTCACCATAACGCTGGCCAACCACTATGTATCCTGGGTTGGTGTCACCCATGCGCTGGCCAACCACTCTGTATCCCTGGGTTTGTGTCACCATAACGCTGGCCAACCCCTCTGTATCCCTGGGTTTGTGTCATCATAACGCTGGCCAACCACTCTGTATCCCTGGGTTTGTGTCACCATAACGCTGGCCAACCAGTCTGTATCCCTGGGTTTGTGTCACCATAACGCTGGCCAACCACTCTGTATCCCTGGGTTTGTGTCACCATAACGCTGGCCAACCACTCTGTATCCCTGGGTTTGTGTCACCATAACGCTGGCCAACCACTCTGTATCCCTGGGTTTGTGTCACCATAACCCTGGCCAACCACTCTGTATCCCTGGGTTTGTGTCACCATAACGCTGGCCAACCACTCTGTATCCCTGGGTTGGTGTCACCATAACGCTGGCCAACCACTCTGTATCCCTGGGTTTGTGTCATCCAAACGCTGGCCAACCACTCTGTATTCCCGGGTTTGTGTTCCCATAATGCTGGCCAACCACTCTGTATCCCTGGGTTTGTGTCACCATAACGCTGGCCAACCACTCTGTATCCCTGGGTTTGTGTCACCATAACACTGGCCAACCACTCTGTATCCCTGGGTTTGTGTCACCATAACGCTGGCCAACCACTCTGTATCCCTGGGTTTGTGTCACCATAACGCTGGCCAACCACTCTGTATCCCTGGGTTTGTGTCACCATAACGTTGGCCAACCACTGTATCCCTGGGTTTGTGTTCCCATAATGCTGGCCAACCACTCTGTATCCCTGGGTTTGTGGTCCCATAAGGTTGACCAACCACTCTGTATCCCTGGGTTTGTGGTCCCATAACCTGGCCAACCACTCTGTATCCCTGGGTTTGTGTCCAACCATAAATGCTGGCCAACCACTCTGTATCCCTGGGTTTGTGTTCCCATAACCCTGGCCAACCATTCTGTATCCATGGGTTTGTGGTCCCATAATGCTGGCCAACCACTCTGTATCCCTGGGTTTGTGTTCCCATAACCCTGGCCAACCATTCTGTATCCATGGGTTTGTGGTCCCATAACGCTGGCCAACCACTCTGTATCCCTGGGTTTGTGTCACCATCCCCCATCTGTATCCCTGGGTTTGTGTCACCATAATGCTGGCCAACCACTCTGTATCCCTGGGTTTGTGTCCCATAAGGTTGACCAACCACTGTATCCCTGGGTTTGTGGTCCCATAATGCTGGCCAACCATCCCTGGGTTTGTGGTCCCATGGTATCTGTATCCCTGGGTTTGTGGTCCCATAATGCTGGCCAACCACTCTGTATCCCTGGGTTTGTGTTCCCATAACCCTGGCCAACCATTCTGTATCCATGGGTTTGTGGTCCCCACTGTATCCCTGGGTTTGTGTTCCCATAATGCTGGCCAACCACTCTGTATCCCTGGGTTTGTGTTCCCCACTCTAACCCTGGCCAACCATTCTGTATCCATGGGTTTGTGGTCCCATAATGCTGGCCAACCACTCTGTATCCATAACCCTGGCCAACCATGTATCCATGGGTTTGTGGTCCCATAATGCTGGCCAACCACTCTGGGTTTGTTTGTGGTCCCATAACGCTGGCCAACCACTCTGTATCCCTGGGTTTGTGTCACCATAACGCTGGCCAACCACTCTGTATCCCTGGGTTTGTGTCACCATAACGCTGGCCAACCACTGTATCCCTGGGTTTGTGTTCCCATAATGCTGGCCAACCACTCTGTATCCCTGGGTTTGTGGTCCCATAAGGTTGACCAACCACTCTGTATCCCTGGGTTTGTGGTCCCATAATGCTGGCCAACCACTCTGTATCCCTGGGTTGTGGTCCCATAACCCTGGCCAACCACTCTGTATCCCTGGGTTTGTGGTCCCATAATGCTGGCCAACCACTCTGTATCCCTGGGTTTGTGTTCCCATAACCCTGGCCAACCATTCTGTATCCATGGGTTTGTGGTCCCATAATGCTGGCCAACCACTCTGTATCCCTGGGTTTGTGATAAATTACACAGTGTATTGATGTATTTATTTATCCCTTATTGATCAGGTCCCCAACCCGGCATGTACCCACCACCTCCCCAATACGGCACGGGCATGGCACAACCTACAAACGTCCCCAGCGGTGAGTCACACACACACTCACTGAAAAAACTCCAAACTGTCGG
>NW_025750774.1:0-2500 GCF_021184085.1 Oncorhynchus gorbuscha | reverse complement strand
TGCCACAGGGTTCAATTCTTGGGCCGACTCTTTTCTCTGTATATATCAATGATGTTGCTCTTACTGCGGGCGATTCCCTAATCCACCACTACGCAGAAGACACCATTCTGTATACTTCTGGCCCTTCCTTGGACACTTTGCTATCTAACCTCCAAACGAGCTTCAATGCCATACAACACTCCTTCCGTAGCCTCCAACTGCTCTTAAATGCTAGTAAAACCAAATGCATGCTTTTCAACCGTTCGCTGCCTGCACCTGCACGCCCGACTAGCATCACCACCCTGGATGGTTCCAACCTAGAATATGTGGACATCTATAAGTACCTAGGTGTCTGGCTAGACTGTAAACTCTCCTTCCAGACTCATATCAAACATCTCCAATCTAAAATAAAATCTAGAGTCGGCTTTCTATTCCGCAACAAAGCCTCCTTCACTCACGCCGCCAAACTTACCCTAGTAAAACTGACTATCCTACCGATCCTTGACTTTGGCGATGTCATCTACAAAATAGCTTCCAATACTCTACTCAGCAAACTGGATGCAGTTTATCACAGTGCCATCCGTTTTGTTACTAAAGCACCTTATACCACCCACCACTGCGACTTGTATGGTCTAGTCGGCTGGCCCTCGCTACATATTCGTCGCCAGACCCACTGGCTCCAGGTCATCTACAAGTCCATGCTAGGTAAAGCTCCGCCTTATCTCAGTTCACTGGTCACGATGGCAACACCCACCCGTAGCACGTGCATCTCACTGATCATCACTAAAGCCAACACCTAATTTGGCCGCCTTTCCTTCCAGTTCTCTGCTGCCTGTGACTGGAACGAATTGCAAAAATCGCTGAAGTTGGAGACTTTTATCTCCCTCACCAACTTTAAACATCTGCTATCTGAGCAGCTAACCGATCGCTGCAGCTGTACATAGTCCATCGGTAATAGCCCAACCAATTTACCTACCTCATCCCCATACTGTTTTTATTTATTTACTTTTCTGCTCTTTTGCACACCAATATCTCTACCTGCACATGACCATCTAGATCATTTATCACTCTAGTGTTAATCTGCAAAATTGTAATTATTCACCTACCTCCTCATGCCTTTTGCACACAATGTATATAGACTATTTTAATATTTTTTTTATACTGTGTTATTGACTTGTTAATTGTTTAGTCCATGTGTAACTCTGTGTTGTCTGTTCACACTGCTATGCTTTATCTTGGCCAGGTCGCAGTTGTAAATGAGAACTTGTTCTCAACTAGCCTACCTGGTTAAATAAAGGTGAAATAAAAAATAAAAAGTCAGCCAATCCAATGACATCCCCCCTTCTCTCTCTTTCTCTGTCACACTTTCTCTCCCTATTTCTCTCTTTCTCCTCTCCCTTTTCTTTCATCATTCTCCCCCTTTTTCTCACTCACTCCCCTTTTTCTTTCCCTCCCTTTGTCTCTCACTCTCACTTTCTTTCTCTTTGTCTCCCCATTCTCTCCCTCCTCTTTTCTCATTCTCTCCCTCTCCCCCTTCTGTCTCTTTCTCCCCCCACCACCAGTTTTAAACTCTAATTGAACCACACTGGCAATGTTTCAACATGAACGTTGAAACAGTCACCTTCCAACCACAGCCAGGCCACATGTATCTCTAGTTCTCTGTCGCTCTCTTTATCATTTCCCTCTCTGCTGTTTCTCTCCTAGTTCTCTCCTCTCTGTTACTACTCTTCTGTGTTGCTCTGTTCTGCTTCTCTCGCTACTAAATGGGAGTTGGTTATAAGTATCTTTGGCCAGGCCATGTTGTAGAGAGCGGGGAAGGGGTGGGAACAAAGACCAGGGAAGAGCAACTTCAAACAGCAGGGAGGAGTCCAAAAGCTTATTACACTACATTTTAGTCTAGAATCATTCCTTATAATAATCAATTAAAGTTCTCTACAACTATAACTAAAGTCAAAATGTCACAAAACAGCAGTTTTTGCATTTGATCACTGATCACTTTCTTTCTTACCAAATAGCACATTTTTACGTAAGGTACACGATTTAAAATCCCCATGTTAGGGTATTTTTGACGTAGGCTTCACAACATTTCCTGCTACGTTTATGCATGAGGACCTTTAGTGAAATGCAGCCCCAGAGCGTGTCGGGTTTCAGTGAGTGGGTGGGGTTTTGTGCGAGGGCTTTTGTTACGTCATTATGTTTTACTCCTATCAACGTCCTAGACGGGACAGTGTACTCGCATATCACCCAGCATACGTTGCAACTCTGAAGCAGAGGTTAGGAATTACAACACACAAGGTAGCCATTATTATCCCTACCAGTTTCATGTCTATACAATATCCTGTGGGAACCTTCTGCCAGGTGGTTTGAGCCTCAGAAGGTCTGTTTGACTCAACCAGGATCCGAAACGTCAAGGGGCTGTGCTCTATATATGAGGGCCTCTCCTACGTCTGTATTGTGCTCGCTTCGGCAGCACATATACTAAAATTGGAACGATACAGAGAAGATTAGCATGGCCCCTGCG
>NW_025750773.1:0-17724 GCF_021184085.1 Oncorhynchus gorbuscha | reverse complement strand
TACAAACTCACACTGTCTGTCATTACAAACTCACACTGTCTGTCATCACACACTACACACTGTCTGTCACTACACGCTGTCTGTCACTACACACTGTCTGTCATTACAAACTCACACAGTCTGTCATTACACACTCACACTGTCTGTCATTACACACTCACACTGTCTGTCAATACACACTACACACTGTCTGTCATCACACACTACACACTGTCTGTCATTACACGCTGTCTGTCATTACACACTACACACTGTCTGTCATCACACACTACACACTGTCTGTCATTACACACTACACACTGTCTGTCATTACACACTGTCTGTCATTACACACTGTCTGTCACTACACACTGTCTATCATTACACACTGTCTGTCACTACACACTGTCTGTCATTACACACTACACATTGTCTGTCACTACACACTACACACTGTCTGTCATTACACACTACACACTGTCTGTCATTACACACTGTCTGTCATTACACACTGTCTGTCATTACAAACTCACACTGTCTGTCATTACAAACTCACACTGTCTGTCATCACACACTACACACCGTCTGTCATTACAAACTCACACTGTCTGTCATTACAAACTCACACTGTCTGTCATCACACACTACACACTGTCTGTCATTACACACTACACACTGTCTGTCACTACACGCTGTCTGTCACTACACACTGTCCGTCATTACAAACTCACACAGTCTGTCATTACACACTCACACTGTCTGTCATTACACACTCACACTGTCTGTCATTACACACTACACACTGTCTGTCATCACACACTACACACTGTCTGTCACTACACACTGTCTGTCATTACACGCTGTCTGTCATTACACACTACACACTGTCTGTCATCACACACTACACACTGTCTGTCATTACACACTACACACTGTCTGTCATTACACACTGTCTGTCACTACACACTGTCTATCATTACACACTGTCTGTCACTACACACTGTCTTTCATTACACACTGTCTGTCACTACACACTGTCTGTCATTACACACTGTCTGTCATTACACACTGCCTGTCACTACACACTACACACTGTCTTTCATTACACACTGTCTGTCACTACACACTGTCTGTCATTACACACTGTCTGTCACTACACACTACACACTGTCTGTCACTACACACTGTCTGTCATTACACACTACACACTGTCTGTCACTACACACTACACACTGTCTGTCACTACACACTGTCTGTCACTACACACTGTCTGTCATTACAAACTCACACTGTCTGTCATCACACACTACAAACTGTCTGTCATTACACACTACACACTGTCTGTCACTACACACTACACACTGTCTGTCATTACACACTACACACTGTCTGTCACTACACACTACACACTGTCTGTCATTACACACCGTCTGTCATTACAAACTCACACTGTCTGTCATCACACACTACACACTGTCTGTCATTACACCCTACACACTGTCTGTCACTACACACTGTCTGTCATCACACACTACACACTGTCTGTCATTACACACAATCTGTCATTACAAACTCACACAGTCTGTCATTACACACTCACACTGTCTGTCATTACACACTCACACTGTCTGTCACTACACACTGTCTGTCATTACAAACTCACACAGTCTGTCATTACACACTCACACTGTCTGTCATTACACACTCACACTGTCTGTCACTACACACTGTCTGTCATTACACACTCACACTGTCTGTCATTACACACTCACACTGTCTGTCTCTACACACTGTCTGTCATTACACACTACACACTGTCTGTCATTACACACAATCTGTCATTACAAACTCACACAGTCTGTCATTACACACTCACACTGTCTGTCATCACACACTACACACTGTCTGTCATTACACACAATCTGTCATTACAAACTCACACAGTCTGTCATTACACACTCACACTGTCTGTCACTACACACTACACACTGTCTGTCACTACACACTGTCTGTCATTACACACCGTCTGTCATTACAAACTCACACTGTCTGTCATCACACACTACACACTGTCTGTCATTACACCCTACACACTGTCTGTCACTACACACTGTCTGTCATCACACACTACACACTGTCTGTCATTACACACAATCTGTCATTACAAACTCACACAGTCTGTCATTACACACTCACACTGTCTGTCATTACACACTCACACAGTCTGTCATTACACACTCACACAGTCTGTCATTACACACTCACACTGTCTGTCATTACACACTCACCCAGTCTGTCATTACACACTCACACAGTCTGTCATTACACACTGTCTGTCATTACACACTCACACAGTCTGTCATTACACACTCACACAGTCTGTCATTACAACCTCATTGTCTGTCACAGGTAGAGAGGGGGGAGTGGGAAGGAGGAATATGTAATGGGAGAGTGTGTACCTCAGCACTAAGGTACATTGTACAAGACACATTTTGATACACACAGTCTGAAAGCCACTTACAGTGGTGGGAGAGGTTAGCGTTCTCTCTCTGGATGTTGTTGGGCAGTAGAGGGGGTGTGGAAGTGGAGCGGGGGCCCGAGGTGGAGGGAGGGGTCCTCCACGAAGCTGTTGTTCTGGGGGAGGAGGAGGGAGGATGTCGAAGGAACTGCGGTCGACCGTGTGGCTGTGGTTGGTTCTGTAGTGGTGGTGGTGGTTTTAGTAGCACCTGTGGTTGGATTGGTAGTTGTGGTTGCTGAGGTGGTGGTTGTGGTAGGAGTTGTAGTGGTAGTGCTGGTGGCTGTGTTCGGAGCTGATGTGGTTGTCTTGGGTTTGACTGCAAGGAGAGAAGAGATCAAACAGAGATACTAGAGTTATCAGGCTGGCAGATCAACTGACAGCACAGACAAGTCTTTCCTTGTAAAGAGACAGCGAGCGCTCCATAGTTTACATGGACAGACATCAACAGAAGTGGGTCTGAACTACTCAAAACTGAACTACTTAAAACTGCCTTCTCTGCACTTAAAGCCATAACATGCTCGTAGAGCACAGACAGAGGGAATACATCCGTTTGAAGTTATTCAGTTTCTATTCATTCTGAGTGAGTGAGAGTGTGTACACCTCCCCTTTCTGGTACAGAGGACTGCAGGCAGGTGCAGGCTGCCTGGTGGCCTGTGCCCATCCCTCATCCCTCTTCTGGGGACAGCACTGCGACAACCCACCTGTGTACCTCCAGACACAGAGTCTCCGGAGGGAAGAGAGGACAAGAAGAAACAGCCACAATAGACACAGAGCGTTCTCAAGGAGGACAGGACAGGGAATGGAACAGCCAGAGAGATAATGGAGGCCAACAGGGCCTTAGATTGACAGTGAGCAAGGGCTAATTGGAGAATGTGAGATTATAAGGGTGGAACATTGCTGGAAAGTGGGGAAGGGGAAAGGTGTACACGTTTAGCAGTTTAAACAGTTTACCTACGGCACAGTGGTGAAGGGAAAAGGTGTAACACGTTTAAACAGTTTACCTACGGCACAGTGGGGAAGGGAAAGTGTGTAAACACATTTTAAACAGTTTACCTACGGCACAGAGGAAGGAAAGGTGTAACACGCTTAAAACAGTTTACTACGGCACAGTGGGGAAGGGAAAGTGTGTAACACATTTTAAACAGTTTACTACGGCACAGTGAGGAAGGAAAAGGGTGTAACACGCTTTAAACAGTTTCCTAATGAACAGTGGGGAAGGGAAAGGGTGTAACACGTTTAAAACAGTTTACCCACGGCAAGGTGGGGAAGGTGTGTACACTTTAAAAAGCTTACCTACGGCACAGTGGGGAAGGGAAAGGGTGTAACACGTTTTAAACAGTTTACCCACGGAGCAGTGGGGAAGGGAAAGGGTGCAACACGTTTGAAACAGTTTACCCATGGCACATCGTCTCATGCCTGGTCCCAGCTCCATGCCGTCCGGGCAGGCACAGGTGTACTTGGGGGAGTGGTCAGTGATCTGGGGGCTTTAAGACACAGGTACTCACAGCCCCCGTAGGTAGACTGCCCATGTTACAGCTGTCTGGAGCTAGACAGGAAGAGAGACAAATAGAGACATATCACACAGTAATACGACTGTCAGGCACTCAACATGTATTCATAATACTCATTGACTAAATATTATTGTTCCTGTGGCAAAGACATGGTTGGAAAGCCTCTCTATGTTTCCTAAAATAAGATGAAATATTATGTCCAAAAGCTAGCAGTGCTAAGGTACATAACAGAACGTCCCTTCCCTCCTTCTAACCATAAAAGGCTGCACACACTCGCTAGGTCTAAAACTGACTTTAAAATGCCTCCCGTTCTCCTAACTGTGCTTCCAGGAACTAGAGAAACAGCTTTTATGTCCCCAACTCTGCAGAGGAGATGGGGGAGGAGGCCGATACTAAGGAATGGGATATGTGCTGTTATACAAGAGGATGTTGCAAACACTGCAGAGATGTTGCAATAATCCTCTTCCCTCAGTTCTGGAGATAGACGTACCACTACCACAGAAACTCAGTTTCAAAGTTCAGCTCACACTGACAAAGAAAATAAGACAAAAAGAAAAGCTGAGAAGGAAAGCAAAGAAAAGTCTTCCTGAAATGTGTAGATTTAAAAGCCTTAGAACAGGATGCGATCTTAGAACAGGATATGGAAATAGAACCATTTAAAATCAAACCCGATCTGTAGGTGAATGATCTTTTTTATGTGTTATGAAAATAGTTCTTCTTACACGAGAGAGAGAGTGAGAGAGAGAGACAGAGAGTGAGAGAGAGAGACAGAGAGAGAGAGAGACAGAGAGGAGAGAGAGAGAGAGAGAGAGACATAGAAATACAGAGCATTGAGAATGAGCGACAGCGAGAGATAGAGACAGAGAGAGACTGACAGAGAGGGAGAGGCTGACAGAGAGACAGCTAGAGAGACTGACAGAGGGAGAGACTGACAGAGAGACAGATAGAGAGACTGACAGAGGGAGAGACTGACAAGAGACAGCTGGAGAGACTGACAGAGAGGAGAGACTGACAGAGAGACAGAGACTGACAGAGAGGGAGACTGACAGAGAGACAGAGAGACTGACAGAGAGACAGATAGAGAGACTGACAGAGAGGGAGAGACTGACAGAGAGACAGATAGAGAGACAGAGAGGGAGAGACTGACAGAGAGACAGATAGAGAGACTGACAGAGAGGAGAGGCTGACAGAGAGACAGAGAGACTGACAGAGGGAGAGATGAGAGAGACAGATAGAGAGACTGAGAGGGAGAGACTGACAAGAGACAGCTAGAGAGACTGACAGATAGGAGAGGCTGACAGAGACAGCTAGGAGAGACTGACTGACAGAGAGACAGCTAGAGAGACTGACAGAGAGGGAGAGGCTGACAGAGAGACAGCTAGAGAGACTGACAGAGGGAGACTGACAGAGAGACAGATAGAGAGACTGACAGAGGGAGAGACTGACGAAGAGACAGCTAGAGACTGACAGATAGGAGAGGCTGACAGAGACAGCTGAGAGACTGACAGAGGGAGAGACTGACAGAGACAGCTAGAGAGACTGACAGAGGGAGAGACTGACAGAGAGACAGGAGAGAGACTGACAGAGAGACAGCTAGAGAGACTGACAGAGAGGGAGACTGGCTGACAGAGAGACAGCTAGAGAGACTGACAGAGAGACAGAGAGAGACTGACAGAGAGAGAGCTGACAGAGAGATAGCTAGATAGGCTGAGAGATGGAGAGACTGACAGAGGGAGAGACTGACAGAGAGACAGCTAGAGAGACTGACAGAGAGGGAGAGACTGACAGAGGGAGAGGCAGAGAGACTAGAGAGACTGACAGAGTGGGAGAGACTGATAGAGAGGAGAGACAGACAGAGAGACAGCTAGAGAGACTGACAGAGAGAGAGACTGACAGAGAGACAGCTAGAGAGACTGACAGAGAGAGAGACTGATAAGAGAGAGGGAGAGACTAACAGAGAGACAGCTAGAGAGACTGAGAGAGGGGAGACTGAGGAGAGGCTGACAGAGAGACAGCTAGAGAGACTGACAGAGAGACAGCTAGAGACTGACAGAGGGAGAGGCTGACAGAGATAGTTAGATAGGCTGAGAGAGATGGAGAGACTGACAGAGAGGGAGAGACTGGACAGAGAGACAGCTAGAGAGACTGAGACTGACAGAGAGGAGGCTGGGACAGAGGACAGAGAGAGACTGACAGAGAGGGAGAGACTGATAGAGGACAGTTAGAGACAGACAGAGAGACAGAGAGACTGACAGACTGAGAGAGGACAGAGAGACAGACAGAGGAGACAGAGAGACAGAGACTGATTAGAGAGGCTGACAGAGAGACAGAGAGACTGACAGAGAGACAGCTAGAGAGACTGAAGAGAGACAGCTAGAGAGACTGACAGAGAGACAGTTACAGAGAGGCTGAGAGAAACTGAGAGACGGAGAGACAGAGAGACAGCTAGAGAGACTGAGAGAGACAGCTGAGAGGCTGACAGAGAGGGAGAGACTGACAGAGAGACAGCTAGAGAGGCTGACAGAGAGACAGGAGAGACTGACAGAGAGACAGCTAGAGAGGCTGACAGAGAGACAGTTAGAGACTGACAGAGAGACAGCTACTGGACAGAGAGCTGATGAGAGACAGAGAGAGACTGACTGAGAGACAGCTAGAGAGGCTGACAGAGAGAGACTGACAGAGAGACAGCTAGAGAGACTGACAGAGAGGCTGGCAGATAGGGAGGCACTGACAGAGAGACAGCTAGAGAGACTGACAGAGAGACAGCTAGAGAGGCTGACAGAGAGGTAGAGACTGACAGAGAGACAGCTAGAGAGACTGACAGAGACAGCTAGAGAGGCTGACAGAGAGGGAGAGACTGACAGAGAGGGAGAGACTGACAGAGAGACAGCTAGAGAGGCTGACAGAGAGGGAGAGACTGACAGAGAGGGAGAGACTGACAGAGAGACAGCTAGAGAGTCTGACAGAGAGGGAGAGACTGATAGAGAGACAGCTAGAGAGGCTGACAGAGAGGGAGAGACTGACAGAGAGACAGCTAGAGAGACTGACAGAGAGGGAGAGACTGACAGAGAGACAGCTAGAGAGACTGACAGAGAGGGAGAGACACAGCTAGAGGGCTGACAGAGAGGGAGAGACTGACAGAGAGGCAGAGACTGACAGAGAGACAGCTAGAGAGACTGACAGAGAGACAGCTAGAGAGCTGACAGGAGAGGGAGAGACTGACAGAGAGACAGAGAGGGACAGAGAGACTGACAGAGAGACAGCTAGAGAGGCTGACAGAGAGGGAGAGACTGACACAGAGGGATAGACTGACTGAGAGACAGCTAGAGAGGCTGACAGAGAGGGAGAGACTGACAGAGAGACAGCTAGAGAGACTGACAGAGAGGCTGGCAGATAGGGAGACACTGACAGAGAGACAGCTAGAGAGACTGACAGAGAGACAGCTAGAGAGGCTGACAGAGAGGTAGAGACTGACAGAGAGACAGCTGACAGAGAGAGGCTGACAGAGAGGGAGAGACTGACAGAGAGACAGCTAGAGAGACTGACAGAGAGGGAGAGACTGACAGAGAGGGAGAGACTGACAGAGACAGCTAGACTGACAGAGAGGGAGAGACTGATAGAGAGACAGCTAGAGAGGCTGACAGAGGGGCTGACAGAGAGACAGCTAGAGAGGGAGAGACTGACAGAGAGACAGCTAGAGAGAGGCTGACAGAGAGACAGCTAGAGGGGCTGACAGAGGGACTGACAGAGAGACAGCTAGAGAGACTGACAGAGAGGAGAGACTGATAGAGAGACTGACATCTAGAGAGGCTGACAGAGAGGAGAGGCTGACAGAGAGGAGAGACTGACAGAGAGGGAGAGGCTGACAGAGAGGGAGAGTGTCAAAGCAAGACAGAGAGAATAGGGTAATGAAACCTGCAGAAGTAGCACTATGATGAATATTTCACTTTAGAGATGCTTGAGAAACCAAGGTTATTGTGTCTGAAAAGACAACCTATTCCCTATATAGTGCACTACTTTTGACCAGGACAAATACATAGGGAACGGGCGCCATTTGGGACACAGTCTAACTCTACAGCACTAGTTAATTTATTCACAGTGGGGCAAAAAATCATCATATGTACACTTCAACTATGACAGACAAAAGGAGAGAAAAATCCAGAAAATCACATTGTAGGATTTTTATGAATTTATTTGCAAATTATGGTGGAAAATAAGTATTTGGTTAATAACAATACTTTATCTCAATACTTTGTTATATACCCTTTGTTGGCAATGACAGAGGTCAAACGTTTTCTGTAAGTCTTCACAAGGTTTTCACACACTGTTGCTGGTGTTTTGGCCCATTCCTCCATGCAGATCTCCTCTAGAGCAGTGATGTTTTGGGGCTGTTGCATGACTAAAAGTATATGGACACCTGCTGCTAACATCTCATTACAAAATCATGGACATGAATATGGAGTTGGTCCCCCCTTTGGTGATGTAACAACCTCCACTCTTCTGGGAAGGCTTCCACTAGATGTTGGAACATTGCTGTGGGGACTTGCTTCCATTCAGCCACAAGAGCATTAGTGAGGTCGGGCACTGATGTTGGATGATTAGGCCTGGTCCGCAGTCAGCTTTCCAATTCATCCACAGGTGTTCAAGTTATTCCACACCGAAATCGAAGAGCCATTTCTGTATGGACTTTGCTTTGCGCACGGGGTATTGTCATGCTGAAACAGGAAAGGGCCTTCTCCAAACTGTTGCCACAAAGTTGGAAGCACAGAATCCTCTATAATGTCATTGTATGCTGTAGTGTTAAGATTTCCCTTCACTGGAACTAAGGGCTTAGACCGAACCATGAAAAACAGCCCCAGACATTGTTCCTCCTCCACCAAACTGTACAGCATTTGAGGCAGGTAGAGTTCTCCTTGCATCTGCCAAACCCAGATTCGTCCATCAGGCTGCCAGATGGTGAAGCATAATTTATCACTCCAGAGAAGGCGTTTCCACTGCTCCAGAGTCCAATGGCGGTGAGATTTATACCACTCCAGCCGATGCTTGGCATTGAGCATGGTGATCTTAGGCTTGTGTGTGCGGCTGCTCGGCCATGGAAACCCATTTAACCTCTTTCTCCTACCCCTAATTTTTCAACATTCTGTTAAAAATCGCACAACATTTCAGCGCCCTGCTACTCATGCCAGGAATATAGTATATGCATATGATTAGGTATGTGTGGATAGAAAACACTCAGACGTTTATAAAACTGGTTAAATCACGGCTGTGACTATGACAGAACGTGGAACCATCGAAAAGTGCAGGAAAATCTGATCACTGAAAGTGGAAAAATATATCCATCCGCCGCTTCAACCCATTGTTATGGGCGAACGACATTAAATAGGGCTGAGGTTGCAGTACCTACAGCTTCCACACGATGTCAACAGTCTTGTCATTTGCCAATTCTTTGTTTCTCGGTCAAAAGAACAAGAGACAGGCTTTTTCTTCAGGTCTTCGACCGGATATTTTGGTTGAGAAATACACGGACAGTATTTCAAGACGGACCCCTATAGAAAACACTTTGTCTCGTGATTAATTTGATCGCTTATTAATGAAGTTCCCGACGAACAGTTCTTATGCTGACATTGCTTCCAGAGGCAGTTTGGAACTCAGTAGGGAATGCTGCAACCGAGGACAAACGAGCTACGACAAACTGACTTGGAAAGGTGGCATCCAATGGCGGTGCCATGTTGAAAGTCACTGAGATCTTCAGTAAGGCCATTTTACTGCCCGTGTTTGTCTATGTAGATTGCATGTCTGTGCGCTTACTTTTATACACCTGTCAGCAACGGGTGTGACTGAAATAGCCGAATCCACTAATTTGAAGGGGTGAACACATGCTTTTGCATATATAGTGTATTTTCCAGTGTCGCAGACAGACACAAACATTAATATTGACACTTGACCCATTTCTCTCAGGAAAAATAACATACAGGTAGTGTTCCTGTGTTCTATTAAAAAAAACACTACAAAATAAATACTGTGTGTATGAGCATGTATGTGTGTACATGTACATGTCTGTCTCTCACCTTTGGGTTGGCGTAGTTCGTGGAACACCACAACATCTAGAGGGTTATTGAGGTGTTCTGCTAGCGTAGCCACATCGTGTCCTGTTAGCCTGTTAGCGCTGTAGATAGCCTCATCCTCCAGGTCTGTCCAGTACACACGGTCCTGCAGAGACATGGGGATGGTTCAGTCCTCAACCCACAACACATAAGCAGTTGTTTTCTATGACGTGTGAGGCAGCGAGACAGGAGGCTGTGCAATCACAGTAAGTCAGGAGAGACTATATCAAGATGTGACATTACAGTAAGTGAGCTGGAGAATAATATATCTGTTGTTACAAAGCCTGCAGACAGATTGGCCGTTATTGTTGTCATTGTCAATACACAGGCAGATCGCTCATGAGTGACTGCGAAATTGGACGTCTAACCACGTCCTGAGGACATCGGGAAAAAAGTTGGCTTGAGTTTTGTTCAATACAATCTAATCCTCACACTAAACATATTGGATACATTCTCCCACCAAAAATCTACAGTTTTAAGTAGCCTATCACACTTTGTGGAGCACCACAACATCTAGAGGGCTATTGAGGCGTTCTGCTAACGTAGCCACATCATGTCCTGTCACCAGACACTGAAGGAGGTCCTTTCCAGCAGGTATAAGGGAACACCAGCGGTTGACATTGACCTCCATCAGTACATTTAACACAATGTAATGGCTTTTCTCCACTCATCACCAGTGGGGCAATATTCAGCAGCAGTCCACAGGGACCCAGACCAACCCTAGACATAAGACCTCTATTTACAACTTTTCATTACTTTCTGTCCATCGCCCTCTTTCTCTTTCCCTCAATTACCTCTCTCTCATCTAATGCCATCTTATCAGCCTGTCCTCCAGTGATACCATAGCAGCATGAGCGGAGGCTGAGGTGATAGTTCCATGGTTGCTACGGCAACCTTAGATCCATCTGCTACCACGAGCAAACATGAAACGAGTTGTGAGAGGAGGGACAGAGAGAATTTAGATGAAGATAGAGCGAGAAGAGGGAAACAGAGAGGGAGAGAAGAGATAGAGAGCTAGTACAAGACAAAGAGACAAATAGACAGAGAGAGAATAAGATAGTTGAGAGAGAAAGAGATTGTGATCGAGATATAAACAGAGAGAGATCATGATCAGAAGTAGACAGAGAGAGATCGTGATAGAGAGATAGAGGAGAAAGAGATTGTGATAGACAGAGATCGTGATGAGAGATCGAGAAAGAGATTGTGATAGTGAGATAGACAGAGAGATAGAGAGATAGACAGAAAGAATGTGATAGTGAGATAGACAGAGAGAGAGATCGTGATAGAGAGATAGACAGAGAAAGAGATTGTGATAGTGAGATAGACAGAGAGAGATCATTGATAGAGAGATAGACAGAGAAAGAGAGATTGTGATAGTGAGATAGACAGAGAGAGAGATCGTAATCGAGAGATGAACAGAGCGAGATTGTGATCGAGATAGACAGCGAGCTCAGAGAGCTATACAGAGGAGAGGCGATAGAGACACACACAGAGAGAGAAAGAGAGGGAGAGAGACAGACAGTCAGACAGGCGGACAGTCCTAACAATGGCAGTCAAACTCCAAGCAGAAAATCACATTGTAGGATTTTTTATGAATTTATTTGCAAATTATGGTGGAAATAAGTATTTGGTCACCTACAAACAAGCAAGATTTCTGGCTCTCACAGACCCGTAACTTCTTCTTTAAGAGGCTCCTCTGTCCCACACTCGTTACCTGTATTAATGGCACCTGTTTGAACTTGTTATCAGTATAAAAGACACCTGTCCACAACCTCAAACAGTCACACTCCAAACTCCACTAAGGCCAAGACCAAAGAGCTGTCAAAGGACACCAGAAACAAAATTGTAGACCTGCACTAGGCTGGGAAGACTGAATCTTCAATAGGTAAGCAGCTTGGTTTGTAGAAATCAACTGTGGGAGCAATTATTAGGAAATGGAAGACATACAAGACCACTGATAATCTCCCTCGATCTGGGGCTCCCACGCAAGATCTCACCCCATGGATCAAAATGATCACAAGAACAGTGAGCAAAACCCTAGAACCACACAGGGGGACCTAGTGAATGACCTGCAGAGAGCTGGGACCAGTAACAAGCCTACCATCAGTAACACACTACGCCGCCAGGGACTCAAACGTGCAGTGCCAGTACATATCCATGCCCGTCTGAAGTTTGCTAGAGAGCATTTTGGATGATCCACAAGAAGTTTGGGAGAATGTCATATGGTCAGATGAAACCAAAATATAACTTTTTGGTAAAAACTCAACTCGTCGTGTGTTGGAGGACAAAGAATGCTGAGTTGCATCCATAGAACACCATACCTACTCTGAAGCATGGGGGTGGAAACATCATGCTTTGGGGCGTTTTCTGCAAAGACACCAGGACGACTGATCCGTGTAAAGGAAAGAATGAATGGGGCCATGTATCGTGAGATTTTGAGTGAAAACCTCCTTCCATCAACAAGGGCAGTGAATATAAATGTGGCTGGGTCTTTCCAGCATGACAATGATTCCAAACACATCGCCCGGGCAACAAGGAGTGGCTTCGTAAGAAGCATTTCAAGGTCCTGGAGTGGCCTAGCCAATCTCGAATCTCAACCCCATAGAAAATCTTTGGAGAGAGTTGAAAGTCCGTGTTGCCCAGCAACAGCCCCCCAAACATCACTGCTCTAGTGGAGATCTGCATGGAGAAATGGGCCAAAAATACCAGCAACAGTGTGTGACTTACAAAAATGTTTGACCTCTGTCATTGCCAACAACGGGTATGTAACAAAGTATTGAGATAAACTTTTTGTTATTGAACAAATACTTATTTTCCACATAATTTGCAAATAAATTCATTAAAATCCTACAATGTGTTTTCTGGATTTTCTCATTTGTCTGTCATAGTTGAAGTGTACCTATGATGGAAATTACAGGCCTCTCATCATTTTAAGTGGGAGGCACAATTGGTGGCTGACTAAATACGTTTTGCCCCTGTAGATCTTCTGCACAGATTCTGTCAGACCTGGGCCCTGACAGTAAATCTCAATAATACAAAAATAATGGTGTTCCAAAAAGGTCCAGTCGCCAGGACCACAAATAAAAGTTCCATGTAGACACCGTTTCCCTAGAGCACACAAAAACTATACATACCTCGGCCTAAACATCAGCGCCACAGGTAACTTCCACAAAGCTGTGGACAATCTGAGATACAAGGCAAGAAGGGCATTCTGTGCCATTAAAAGGAACATAAAATTCAACATACCAATCAGGACCTGGGAAAAAATACTTAAATCAGTTATAGAACCCATTGCCCTTTATGGTTGTGAGGTCTGGGGTCAGCTCACCAACCAAGAATTCACAAAATACGCCAAACACCAAATTGAGAGTCTGCATACAGAATTCTGCAAAAACATCCTGTGTACAACGTAAACCAAATAATGCATGCAGAACAGAATCAGACCGATACCCACTAACATAAAATTCTACAACCACCTAAAAGGAAGTGATTCCATAACAAAGTCATCACCTACAGAGTTGAACCTGGAGAAGAGTCCCCTAAGCAAGCTGCTCCTGGGGCTCTGTTCACAAACACAAACACACCCCACAGAGCCCCAGGACAGCAGCACAATTAGACCCAACCAAATCATGAGAAAACAAAAAGATAATCACTTGACACATTGGCAAGAATTAACATAACAACAGAGCAAACTAGAATGCTATTTGTCCCTGAACATAGAGTGCACAGTGGCAGAATACCACTCTCTCTCTCCATCCCCCCTTTCTCTCCATCCCCCCTTTCTCTCCATCCGCCTCTCTCTCCATCCCCCTCTTTCTCTCCATCCACCTCTCTCTCTCTCCATCGCCCTCTTTCTCTCCATCCACCTCTCTCTCTCTCTCCATCCCCCTCTTTTTCTCCATCCCCTCTTTCTCTCCATCCCCTCTCTCTCTCCATCCACCTCTCTCTCTCTCTCTCCATCCCCCTCTTTCTCTCCATCCCCCTCTTTCTCTCCATCCCCCTCTCTCTCCATCCACCTCTCTCCTCTCTCCATCCCCCTCTTTCTCTCCATCCCCTCCTTTCTCTCCATTCGCCTCTCTCTCTCTCCATCCCCCCTTTCTCTCCATCCCCTCTTTCTCTCCATCCCCCTTTCTCTCCATTAGCCTCTCTCTCTCATCCCCCTTTCTCCATCCGCCTCTCTCTCTCTCCATCCCCACTTCCTCTCCATCACTCTCTCTCTCTCCATCCCCCTCTTCCTCTCCATTCGCCTCTCTCTTCTCTCTCTTCCTCTCCATCCGCCTCTCTCTCTCCATCCCCCCTCTTCCTCTCCATCTGCCTCTCTCTCTCTCTCCCCTCTTTCTCTCCATCTGCCTCTCTCTTCCCATCCCCCTCCTCCATTCGCCTCTCTCTCTCTCTCTCATCCCCCTTTCTCTCCATCCCCTCTCCTCTCTCTTCATCTTTCCTCTCCCACTTCTCTCCTCCGCCTCTCTCTCTCTCTCTCTCTCCATCCCCTCTTCTCTCCATCTGCCTCTCTCTCTCTCCATCCGCCTCTCTCTCTCTCCATCCCCTCTTCCTCTCCATTCGCCTCTCTCTCCATCCTCTTCCTCTCCATCTCCATCCCCCTCTTCCTCTCCATCTGCCTCTCTCTCTCTCCATCCCCTTCTCTCCATTAGCTCTTCCTCTCCATCCCCCCTCTCTCCATCTCCTCTCTCTCTCTTCATCCCCCTTTCTCTCCATCCCCTCTTTTCTCTCCATCCGCCTCTTCCTCTCTTCTCCTCTCTCTCTCTCCATCCCTCTTCCTCTCCATTCGCCTCTCTCTCTCCATCCCCCTCTTCCTCTCCATCTGCCTCTCTCTCTCTCCATTCCCCCTCTTCCTCTCCATCTGCCTCTCTTTCTCTCCATCCCCCTCTTCCTCTCCACGCCTCTCTCTCTCCATCCCCCTCTTCCTCTCCATCTCTCTCTCTCTCTCTCCATCCCCCCTCTTCCTCTCCATCCGCCTCTCTCTCTCTTCATCCCCCTTTCTCTCCATCCCCCTCTTCCTCTCCATCCGCCTCTCTCTCTCTCTCTCCATCCCCTCTTCCTCTCCATCTCTCTCTCTCTCTCTCCATCCCCCTCTCTCTCCATCTGCCTCTCTCTCTCTCCATCCCCTCTTCCTCTCCATCGCCTCTCTCTCTCTCCATCCCCCTCTTCCTCTCCATCTGCCTCTCTCTCTCTCCATCCCACTCTCTCTCTCCATCCATCTGCCTCTCTCTCTCTCCATCCTCCATCCCCTCTTCCTCTCCATCCGCCTCTCTCTCTCTCCATCCCCCTCTTCCTCTCCATCTGCCTCTCTCTCTCTCCATCCCCCTCTTCCTCTCCATCCGCCTCTCTCTCTCTCCATCTCTTCCTCTCCATCTGCCTCTTCCTCTCCATCCCCTCTTCTCTCCATCCCCCTCTTCTCTCTCCATCCGCCTCTCTCTCTCTCCATCCCCCTCTTCCTCTCCATCTGCCTCTCTCTCTCTCCATCCCCTCTTCCTCTCCATCTGCCTCTCTCTTTCTCTCCATCCCCCTCTTCCTCTCCATCCGCCTCTCTCTCTCCATCCCCTCTTCCTCTCCATCCGCCTCTCTCTCTCTCTCCATCCCCCTCTTCTCTCTCCCATCTGCCTCTCTCTCTCTCCATCCCCCTCTTCCTCTCCATCCGCCTCTCTCTCTCTCCATCCCCCTCTTCCTCTCCATCTGCCTCTCTTTCTCTCCTTCCCCCTCTTCCTCTCCTTCCGCCTCTCTCTCTCCCATCCCCCTCTTCCTCTCCATCTGCCTCTCTCTCTCTCCATCCACCTCTTCCTCTCCATCCGCCTCTCTCTCTCTCTCCATCCCCCTCTTCCTCTCCATCTGCCTCTCTTTCTCTCCATCCCCCTCTTCCTCTCCATCCGCCTCTCTCTCTCCATCCCCCTCTTCCTCTCCATCTGCCTCTCTCTCTCTCCATCCACCTCTTCCTCTCCATCCGCCTCTCTCTCTCTCTCCATCCCCCTCTTCCTCTCCATCTGCTCTCTCTCTCTCCATCCCCCTCTTCCTCTCCATCTGCCTCTCTCTCTACTCTCCATCCCCCTCTTCCTCTCCATCCTGCCTCTCTCTCTCTCTCTCCATCCCCCTCTTCCTCTCCATCTGCCTCTCTCTCTCTCATCCACCCTCTTCCTCTCCATCCGCCTCTCTCTCTCTCTCATCCCCTCTTCCTCTCCATCTGCCTCTCTCTCTCTCCATCCCCCTCTTCCTCTCCATCCGCTCTCTCTCTCTCTCCATCCCCCTCTTCCTCTCCATCTGCCTCTCTCTCTCTCTCATCCCCCCTCTTCCTCTCCATCTGCCTCTCTCTCTCTCTCATCCCCCTCTTCCTCTCCATCTGCCTCTCTCTCTCTCCATCCCCCTCTTCCTCTCCATCCGCCTCTCTCTCTCTCTCATCCCCCTCTTCCTCTCCATCTGCCTCTCTCTCTCTCCATCCACCTCTTCCTCTCCATCCGCCTCTCTCTCTCTCTCCATCCCCCTCTTCCTCTCCATCTGCCTCTCTCTCTCTCCATCCCCCTCTTCCTCTCCATCCGCCTCTCTCTCTCTCCATCCCCTCTTCCTCTCCATCCGCCTCTCTCTCTCTCCATCCCCCTCTTCCTCTCCATCTGCCTCTCTCTCTCTCCATCCCCCTCTTCCTCTCCATCCGCCTCTTCTCTCTCTCCATCCCCTCTTCCTCTCCATCCGCCTCTCTCTCTCTCTCCATCCCCCTCTTCCTCTCCATCCGCCTCTCTCTCTCTCCATCCCCCTCTTCCTCTCCATCTGCCTCTCTCTCTCTCCATCCCCCTCTTCCTCTCCATCTGCCTCTCTCTCTCTCCATCCCCTCTTCCTCTCCATCCGCCTCTCTCTCTCTCCATCCCCCTCTTCCTCTCCATCCGCCTCTCTCTCTCTCCATCCATCCCCTCTTCCTCTCCATCCGCCTCTCTCTCTCTCCATCCCCCTCTTCCTCTCCATCTGCCTCTCTCTCTCTCCATCCCCTCTTCCTCTCCATCCGCCTCTCTCTCTCTCTCCATCCCCCTCTTCCTCTCCATCTGCCTCTCTCTCTCTCTCCATCCCCCTCTTCCTCTCCATTCGCCTCTCTCTCTCTCCATCCCCTCTTCCTCTCCATCCGCCTCTCTCTCTCTCTCCATCCCCCTCTTCCTCTCCATCTCGCCTCTCTCTCTCTCCATCCCCCTCTTCCTCTCCATCCGCCCCTCTCTCTCTCTCCCATCCCCTCTTCCTCTCCATCCGCCTCTCTCTCTCTCCATCCCCCTCTTCCTCCTCCACTTCCCTCTCCATCCGCCTCTCTCTCTCTCTCTCCATCCCCCTCTTCCTCTCCATCCGCCTCTCTCTCTCTCCATCCCCCTCTTCCTCTCCATCCGCCTCTCTCTCTCTCTCTCCATCCCCCCTCTTCCTCTCCATCTGCCTCTCTCTCTCTCTCCACTCCCCCTCTTCCTCTCCATCTCCGCTCTCTCTCTCTCTCCATCCCCCCTCTTCCTCTCCATCTGCCTCTCTCTCTCCATCCCCCTCTTCCTCTCCATCCGCCTCTCTCTCTCTCCATCCCCCTCTTCCTCTCCATCGCCTCTCTCTCTCTCCATCCCCCTCTTCCTCTCCATCCGCC
>NW_025750772.1:12500-17740 GCF_021184085.1 Oncorhynchus gorbuscha | reverse complement strand
CTCCTTAATATCTAGGATATGTACCAGTTGTTGTCTCCTTAATGCCTAGGATATGTACCAGTTGTTGTCTCCTTAATGCCTAGGATATGTACCGGTTGTTGTCTCCTTAATGCCTAGGATATGTACCAGTTGTTGTCTCCTTAATATCTAGGATATGTACCAGTTGTTGTCTCCTTAATATCTAGGATATGTACCAGTTGTTGTCTCCTTAATGCCTAGGATATGTACCAGTTGTTGTCTCCTTAATGCGTAGGATATGTACCAGTTGTTGTCTCCTTAATGCCTAGGATATGTACCAGTTGTTGTCTCCTTAATGCCTAGGATATGTACCAGTTGTTGTCTCCTTAATATCTAGGATATGTACCAGTTGTTGTCTCCTTAATATCTAGGATATGTACCAGTTGTTGTCTCCTTAATATCTAGGATATGTACCAGTTGTTGTCTCCTTAATGCCTAGGATATGTACCAGTTGTTGTCTCCTTAATGCGTAGGATATGTACCAGTTGTTGTCTCCTTAATGCCTAGGATATGTACCAGTTGTTGTCTCCTTAATATCTAGGATATGTATCTGTTGTCTCCTTAATATCTAGGATATGTACCAGTTGTTGTCTCCTTAATATCTAGGATATGTACCAGTTGTTGTCTCCTTAATGCCTAGGATATGTACCAGTTGTTGTCTCCTTAATATCTAGGATATGTATCTGTTGTCTCCTTAATATCTAGGATATGTACCAGTTGTTGTCTCCTTAATATCTAGGATATGTACCAGTTGTTGTCTCCTTAATGCCTAGGATATGTACCAGTTGTTAACCCTTAATGCCTAGGATATGTACCAGTTGTTGTCTCCTTAATGCCTAGGACATGTACCAGTTGTTGTCTCCTTAATGCCTAGGATATGTACCAGTTTCTGTCTCCTTAAATCCTAGGATATGTACCAGTTGTTGTCTCCTTAATGCCTAGGATATGTACCAGTTGTTGTCTCCTTAAATCCTAGGATATGTACCAGTTGTTGTCTCCATAATATCTAGGATATGTACCCGTTGTTGTCTCCTTAAATCCTAGGATATGTACCAGTTGTTGTCTCCATAATATCTAGGATATGTACCCGTTGTTGTCTCCTTAATGCCTAGGATATGTACCAGTTGTTGTCTCCTTAATATCTAGGATATGTACCAGTTGTTGTCTCCTTAATATCTAGGATATGTACCAGTTAGTGTCTCCTTAATATCTAGGATATGTACCAGTTGTTGTCTCCTTAATATCTAGGATATGTACCAGTTGTTGTCTCCTTAATATCTAGGATATGTACCAGTTGTTGTCTCCTTAATATCTAGGATATGTACCAGTTGTTGTCTCCTTAATATCTAGGATATGTACCAGTTGTTGTCTCCTTAATATCTAGGATATGTACCAGTTAGTGTCTCCTTAATATCTAGGATATGTACCAGTTGTTGTCTCCTTAATATCTAGGATATGTACCAGTTGTTGTCTCCTTAATATCTAGGATATGTACCAGTTGTTGTCTCCTTAATATCTAGGATATGTACCAGTTGTTGTCTCCTTAATATCTAGGATATGTACCAGTTGTTGTCTCCTTAATATCTAGGATATGTACCAGTTGTTGTCTCCTTAATATCTAGGATATGTACCAGTTAGTTGTCTCCTTAATATCTAGGATATGTACCAGTTGTTGTCTCCTTAATATCTAGGATATGTACCAGTTGTTGTCTCCTTAATATCTAGGATATGTACCAGTTGTTGTCTCCTTAATATCTAGGATATGTACCAGTTGTTGTCTCCTTAATATCTAGGATATGTACCAGTTGTTGTCTCACCAGTTGTTGTCTCCCTTAATATCTAGGATATGTACCAGTTGTTGTCTCCTTAATGCCTAGGACATGTACCAGTTGTTGTCTCCTTAATGCCTAGGATATGTACCAGTTGTTGTCTCCTTAATACCTAGGATATGTACCAGTTGTTGTCTCCTTAATATCTAGGATATGTACCGTTATTATCTCCTTAATGCCTTATGTTGTCTCCTTTAATATCTAGGATATGTACCAGTTGTTGTCTCCTTAATATCTAGGATATGTACCAGTTGTTGTCTCCTTAATATCTAGGATATGTACCAGTTGTTGTCTCCTTAATATCTAGGATATGTACCAGTTGTTGTCTCCTTAATATCTAGGATATGTACCAGTTGTTGTCTCCTTAATGCCTAGGATATGTACCAGTTGTTGTCTCCTTAATGCCTAGGATATGTACCAGTTGTTGTCTCCTTAATATCTAGGATATGTACCCCAGTTGTTGTCTCCTTAATATCTAGGATTGTTGTCTCCTTAATATCTAGGATATGTACCAGTTGTTGTCTCAGGATATGTACCAGTTGTTGTCTCCTTAATATCTAGGATATGTACCAGTTGTTGTCTCCTTAATATCTAGGATATGTACCAGTTGTTGTCTCCTTAATGCCTAGGATATGTACCAGTTGTTGTCTCCTTAATATCTAGGATATGTACCAGTTGTTGTCTCCTTAATATCTAGGATATGTACCAGTTGTTGTCTCCTTAATATCTAGGATATGTACCAGTTGTTGTCTCCTTAATATCTAGGATATGTACCAGTTGTTGTCTCCTTAATATCTAGGATATGTACCAGTTGTTGTCTCCTTAATATCTAGGATATGTACCAGTTGTTGTCTCCTTAATATCTAGGATATGTACCAGTTGTTGTCTCCTTAATGCCTAGGATATGTACCAGTTGTTGTCTCCTTAATATCTAGGATATGTACCAGTTGTTGTCTCCTTAATATCTAGGATATGTACCAGTTGTTGTCTCCTTAATATCTAGGATATGTACCAGTTGTTGTCTCCTTAATATCTAGGATATGTACCAGTTGTTGTCTCCTTAATGCCTAGGATATGTACCAGTTGTTGTCTCCTTAATGCCTAGGATATGTACCAGTTGTTGTCTCCTTAATGCCTAGGATATGTACCAGTTGTTGTCTCCTTAATGCCTAGGATATGTACCAGTTGTTGTCTCCTTAATATCTAGGATATGTACCAGTTGTTGTCTCCTTAATGCCTAGGATATGTACCAGTTGTTGTCTCCTTAATGCCTAGGATATGTACCAGTTGTTGTCTCCTTAATACGTAGGATATGTAGCCTTTGGGTGTGTTTGTAGCTGATGTGGGGAGGGATGAGCATGTGTGTGAAAGTGTGCATGTGTGTGTGTGTGTGTGTGTGTGTGTGTGTGTGTGTGTGTGTGTGTGTGTGTGTGTGTGTGCGTGCGTGCGTGCGTGCGTGTGCGTGCACGTGCGCGTGCGTGTGCGTGTGCGTGTGTGTGTGTGTGTGTAGATTATTAAGGATCATCCACAGGTTAACGCCAACAGGAAGATGTGACTCTGGGCACAGTAAGCCAGTTGAAGGTTCCACATGACAGCTTTTAAATTAATTTCCTTATTTCTGCCTACTTCACTTCCTCCTTTCCTCCTTCCTCTCCTCCGTCCATCGTCTGAATCATCACGTCATACCCAACGACACCCCTATTCCAGAGGAAACAAGCATCGAACGGTACTCCCTGATTGACTTCATCATAGTGACAGTGGATGTGTTTACCTCATAGAACAGTAGTTGTAGATGGGGCGAAAGTACAGGTTAGTTGTGTCAGCTGACAGGAAACAAACAGATGTCCCAGGTCGTGGTGTCAGCTGACAGGAAACAAACAGATGTCCCAGGTCGTGGTGTCAGCTGACAGGAAACAAACAGATGTCCCAGGTCGTGGTGTCCAGCTAACAGGAAACAAACATGTCCCAGGTCTAACAGGAAACAAACAGATGTCCCAGGTCGTTGTGTCAGCTAACAGGAAACAAACAGATGTCCCAGGTCGTTGTGTCAGCTAACAGGAAACAAACAGATGTCCCACTTCGTTGTGTCAGCTAACAGGAAACAAACAGATGTCCCACTTCGTTGTGTCAGCTAACAGGAAACAAACAGATGTCCCACTTCGTTGTGTCAGCTAACAGGAAACAAACAGATGTCCCAGGTCGTGTGTCAGCTAACAGGAAACAAACAGATGTCCCAGGTGTCAGCTAACACAAACAGATTCCCAGTTGTGTCAGCTAACAGGAAACAAACAGATGTCCCAGGTCGTGGTGTCAGCTAACAGGAAACAAACAGATGTCCCAGGTCGTGGTGTCAGCTAACAGGAAACAAACAGATGTCCCACGTTCGTTGTGTCAGCTAACAGGAAACAAACAGATGTCCCACGTGTTGTGTCAGCTAACAGGAAACAAACAGATGTCCCACGTCGTGGTGTCAGCTAACAGGAAACAAACAGATGTCCCACTTCGTTGTGTCAGCTGACAGGAAACAAACAGATGTCCCACGTCGTTGTGTCAGCTAACAGGAAACAAACAGATGTCCCAGGTCGTGGTGTCAGCTAACAGGAAACAAACAGATGTCCCAGGTCGTTGTGTCAGCTAACAGGAAACAAACAGATGTCCCAGGTCGTTGTGTCAGCTGAGAGAAACAAACAGATGTCCCAGGTCGTTGTGTCAGCTAACAGGAAACAAACAGATGTCCCAGGTCGTTGTGTCAGCTAACAGGAAACAAACAGATGTCCCAGGTCGTGGTGTCAGCTAACAGGAAACAAACAGATGTCCCACGTCGTTGTGTCAGCTAACAGGAAACAAACAGATGTCCCACGTCGTTGTGTCAGCTAACAGGAAACAAACAGATGTCCCACTTCGTTGTGTCAGCTAACAGGAAACAAACAGATGTCCCACGTCGTTGTGTCAGCTAACAGGAAACAAACAGATGTCCCACTTCGTTGTGTCAGCTAACAGGAAACAAACAGATGTCCCAGGTCGTGGTGTCAGCTAACAGGAAACAAACAGATGTCCCACTTCGTTGTGTCAGCTAACAGGAAACAAACAGATGTCCCACTTCGTTGTGTCAGCTAACAGGAAACAAACAGATGTCCCAGGTCGTGGTGTCAGCTAACAGGAAACAAACAGATGTCCCACTTCGTTGTGTCAGCTAACAGGAAACAAACAGATGTCCCAGGTCGTGGTGTCAGCTAACAGGAAACAAACAGATGTCCCAGGTCGTGGTGTCAGCTAACAGGAAACAAACAGATGTCCCAGGTCGTGGTGTCAGCTAACAGGAAACAAACAGATGTCCCAGGTCGTTGTGTCAGCTAACAGGAAACAAACAGATGTCCCAGGTCGTGGTGTCAG
>NW_025750772.1:0-2500 GCF_021184085.1 Oncorhynchus gorbuscha | reverse complement strand
TGGGTGTATTGATACACCATCCAAAGGTACAATATATTCAAATGTCTGCTTTTTAAAATTCTACCAGCAGGTAGTTGAGAGTGAGTGTGGCATCGGAAACCTCGCTTGTCGCTTTGTGCTTGAATCTTATGTTTTGAAATTCACTTTACAGATCATTGTTTAATAGTTTTGATGCAATAATAGGGTTTAATATGTCCATGCAATTTATTATGTGACTTGTTACACATTTTTACTCCTGGAATGATTTCAGCTTTCCATAACAAAGGGGTTGAATACTTGACGCTATACAGTAGAGCTTTAAATTAATTATTCATTTGTAAAAAAAAAAACATTAAAGAAAAAATATTTCACTTTGGAATGAAAACATTCCAATTCTGGGATATTGAGTGTAGGCCAGTGACACAACATGTCAATTTAACCCGTTTGAATTTCAGGCAGTAACACAACAAAATGTGGAAAAAGTCAAGGTTGTGTGAATCATTTCTGAAGGCAGAGTATGTACCCCAATATGTAAGCTACTCTTAACTATTTTCACAGGAGAAAAACATTCGGTCCCTAGTCTGCAGAGGTGGTGTGCCACTTTATAACCGAGTAGTGATGTACTTAATCACAGACACACAGCTGTTAGATTTGTGTGTATGTGTTCCGTGTGTGTGAGTGTCCCGTGTATGTGTGTGTGTGCATGCACGCGAGGTGTGTGTGTCTGCTTGCAGGGTTGAGGCCATGTGTTGAAGAGTAATTAATCACAATTACCAGGCTGACTAATGCAGGTGTAACATCTAGAGGGAGAGACCATTTAACACAACCAACTACTGACAGGACCTGAGGAACACACACATGGATTTACTGACACAAGCACAGATGTATCTCTCTCTCTCTCTCTCTCTCTCTCTCTCTCTCTCTCTCTCTCTCTCTCTCTCTCTCTCTCTCTCTCTCTCTTTCTCTCTCTCTCGCGTTTCTCCTTCATTTTGGAATAAATTAATTTGTTGAGAACTGTTCAACTACTGTCTTTCTCTCTCTTTGAGTCAACTGCTCACAACATGTTATGCACTGCATTGCTAGCTAGCCGTAGATTATGCTTCCAGTACTAAATTCAATCTCTGATTGTTTGATTGGGTGGACAACATGTCAGTTCATGCTGCAAGAGCTCTGATAGGTTGGAGGACATCCTCTGGAAGTTGTCATAATTAAGTGTAAGTCAATGGAAGAGGTTGAGAACCATGAGCCTCCTAGGTTTTTGTTTTGAAGTCAATGTAGGAGGACAGAAGCTAGCTGTCCTACTGTCGATATTCATTGCAAAACAGTGTGTTTTAATCAATTATTTGGTCAAGTGAATATATTTAGTACATTTTTATCTAAAAAGGATAACTTTTTTAAATGTTTCACTATTTTTATTTATATGAAATTCACTGAGGAGGATGGTCCTCCGCTTCCAAATCTGAGCAGACTCTGAAATACACTGAGGAGGACGGTCCTCCCCTTCCAACTCTGAGCAGACTCAAACTGGAATTCACTGAGGAGGACGGTCCTCCCCTTCCAACTCTGAGCAGTCTCAAACTGAAACAACTACTGACTACAACCACTACTGACTACAACTACTACTGACTACAACCACTACTGACTACAACCACTACGGACTACAACCACTACTGACTACAACCACTACTGACTACAACCACTACTGAATACAACTACTACTGACTACAACCACTACTGACTACAACTACTACTGACTACAACCACTACTGACTACAACCACTACTTACTACAACCACTACTGACTACAACCACTACTGACTACAACTGACTACAACCACTACTGACTACAACTACTACTGACTACAACCACTACTGACTACAACCACTACTGACTACAACCACTACTGACTACAACCACTACTGACTACAACTGACTACAACCAGGAACTGAGGAACTACATGGTACAGTGCACTTTTTGAGCCAGTCATTTCAGGACATTCATTGAAACTATTATTCAAAAATAGAATAATCAAGTAATTTTAATAGTATAAAGTCCTTTACAGTGTGTCAGGGAAACTCACCTTCACCACTAACATGGGGCACTGACCTGGGTGATGTCACGGGTGACATTATGATGTGTAGCTCTGACCTGGGTGATGTCACGGCTGACATTATGATGTGTAGCTCTGACCTGGGTGATGTCACGGCTGACATTATGATGTGTTGCTCTGACCTGGGTGATGTCACGGGTGACATTATGATGTGTAGCTCTGACCTGGGTGATGTCACGGCTGACATTATGATGTGTAGCTCTGACCTGGGTGATGTCACGGGTGACATTATGATGTGTAGCTCTGACCTGGGTGATGTCACGGCTGACATTATGATGTGTTGCTCTGACCTGGGTGATGTCACGGGTGACATTATGATGTGTAGCTCTGACCTGGGTGATGTCACGGCTGACATTATGATGTGTAGCTCTGACCTGGGTGATGTCACGGCTGACATTATGATGTGTAG
>NW_025750771.1:0-17749 GCF_021184085.1 Oncorhynchus gorbuscha | reverse complement strand
CTGTGGGCTGTAGTGGGGTCTGGCTCTGTGGGCTATAGTGGGGTCTGGCTCTGTGGGCTATAGTGGGTCTGGCTCTGTGGGCTATAGTGGGGTCTGGCTGGCCATAGTGGGTCTGTGGGGCTGTAGTGGGGTCTGGCTCTGTGGGCTATAGTGGGGTCTGGCTCTGTGGGCTATAGTGGGCTGTGGGCTGGGGTCTGGCTCTGTGGGCTATAGTGGGGTCTGGCTCTGTGGGCTGTAGTGGGGTCTGGCTCTGTGGGCTATAGTGGGGTCTGTCTCTGTGGGCTGTAGTGGGATCTGGCTGTGGCTATAGTGGGGTCTGGCTCTGTGGGCTGTAGTGGGGTCTGGCTCTGTGGGGTCTGGCTAGTGGGTGGGGTCTGGCTCTGTAAGCATAGGCTGGCTCTGGGTGGTGTGGGGTCTGGCTCTGTGGGCTATAGTGGGGGTCTGGCTCTGTGGGCTGTAGTGGGTCTGGCTCTGTGGGGGGTCTGTAGTGGGGTCTGGCTCTGTGGGCTGTAGTGGGGGCTCTCTGGCTGGCTGTGGGCTATAGTGGGGTCTGTCTCTGTGGGCTGTAGTGGGGTCTGGCTCTGTGGGCTATAGTGGGGTCTGGCTCTGTGGGCTATAGTGGGGTCTGGCTCTGTGGGCTATAGTGGGGTCTGTCTCTGTGGGCTAGGGTCTGGCCTCAGGGGCTGTAGTGGGTCTGTGGGCCTATAGTGGTCTGGCCTCTGTGGGCTGTAGTGGGGTCTGGCTCTGTGGGCTGTAGTGGGGTCTGGCTCTGTGGGCTATCTGGCTTCAGGGGCATAGTGGGTCTGGCTCTGTGGGCTGTGGGCTGCAGTGGGGTCTGGGGCTCTGGCTCTGTGGGCTATAGTGGGGTCTGGCTCTGTGGGCTATAGTGGGTCTGGCTCTGTGGGCTGTAGTGGGGTCTGGCTCTGTGGGCTATAGTGGGTCTGGCTCTGTGGGCTATAGTGGTCTGGCTCTGTGGGCTATAGTGGGGTCTGTCTCTGTGGGCTATAGTGGGTCTGGCTCTGTGGGCTATAGTGGGGTCTGGCTCTGTGGGCTGTAGTGGGGTCTGGCCTCAGGGGCTATAGTGGGGTCTGGCTCTGGGCTATAGTGGGGTCTGGCTAGTGGGCAGGGGGTCTGGCCTGTGGGCTGTAGTGGGGTCTGTCTCTGTGGGCTATAGTGGGGTCTGGCTCTGTGTCTGTCTCTGTGGGCTATAGTGGGGTCTGGCTCTGTGGGCTGTAGTGGGGTCTGGCTCTGTGGGCTAGTCTGGTGGTCTGGCTCTGTGGGCTATAGTGGGGTCTGGCTATAGTGGGGTCTGGCTCTGTGGGCTATAGTGGGTCTGGCTCTGTGGGCTATAGTGGGGTCTGGCTCTGTGGGCTATAGTGGGGTCTGGCTCTGTGGGCTGTAGTGGGGTCTGGCTCTGTGGGCTATAGTGGGGTCTGGCTCTGTGGGCTATAGTGGGGTCTGGGGGTCTGGCTGTGGGCTGTAGTGGGGTCTGTCTCTGTGGCTGTAGTGGGGTCTGGCTCTGTGGGCTATAGTGGGGTCTGGCTCTGTGGGCTATAGTGGGGTCTGGCTCTGTGGGCTGTAGTGGGGTCTGGCTCTGTGGGCTATAGTGGGGTCTGGCTCTGTGGGCTATAGTGGGGTCTGGCTCTGTGGGCTATAGTGGGGTCTGGCTCTGTGGGCTATAGTGGGGTCTGGCTCTGTGGGCTGTAGTGGGGTCTGTCTGGCTGTGGGCTATAGTGGGGTCTGGCTCTGTGGGCTATAGTGGGGTCTGGCTCTGTGGGCTATAGTGGGGTCTGGCTCTGTGGGCTGTAGTGGGGTCTGGCTCTGTGGGCTGTAGTGGGGTCTGTCTCTGTGGGGCTATAGTGGGGTCTGGCTCTGTGGGCTATAGTGGGTCTGGCTCTGTGGGCTATAGTGGGGTCTGGCTCTGTCTCTGGGCTATAGTGGGTCTGGCTCTGTGGGCTATAGTGGGGTCTGGCTCTGTGGGCTATAGTGGGGTCTGGCTCTGTGGGCTATAGTGGGGTCTGGCTCTGTGGGCTATAGTGGGTCTGGCTCTGTGGGCTATAGTGGGGTCTGGCTCTGTGGGCTGTAGTGGGTCTGGCTCTGTGGGCTGTAGTGGGGTCTGGCTCTGTGGGCTATAGTGGGGTCTGTGGCTCTGTGGGCTATAGTGGGGTCTGGCCTCTGTGGGCTGGCCTGTGGGCTATAGTGGGTCTGGCTCTGTGGGCTATAGTGGGGTCTGGCTCTGTGGGTGTAGTGGGGTCTGGCTCTGTGGGCTATAGTGGGGTCTGGCTCTGTGGGCTGTAGTGGGGTCTGGCTCTGTGGGCTATAGTGGGGTCTGGCTCTGTGGGCTATAGTGGGGTCTGGCTCTGTGGGCTATAGTGGGGTCTGGCTCTGTGGGCTGTAGTGGGATCTGGCTCTGTGGGCTATAGTGGGGTCTGTCTCTGTGGGCTGTAGTGGGGTCTGGCTCTGTGGGCTGTAGTGGGGTCTGGCTCTGTGGGCTATAGTGGGGTCTGGCTCTGTGGGCTATAGTGGGGTCTGGCTCTGTGGGCTGTAGTGGGGTCTGGTGGGGTCTCTGTGGGCTGTAGTGGGGTCTGGCTCTGTGGGCTGTAGTGGGGTCTGGCTCTGTGGGCTATAGTGGGGTCTGGCTCTGTGGGCTATAGTGGGGTCTGGCTCTGTGGGCTATAGTGGGGTCTGGCTCTGTGGGCTATAGTGGGGTCTGGCTCTGTGGGCTGTAGTGGGGTCTGGCTCTGTGGGCTATAGTGGGGTCTGGCTCTGTGGGCTATAGTGGGGTCTGGCTCTGTGGGCTGTAGTGGGGTCTGGCTCTGTGGGCTGTAGTGGGGTCTGGCTCTGTGGGCTATAGTGGGGTCTGGCTCTGTGGGCTGTAGTGGGGTCTGGCTCTGTGGGGCTATAGTGGGGTCTGGCTCTGTGGGCTGTAGTGGGTCTGGCTCTGTGGGCTATAGTAGGGTGGGTCTGGCTCTGTGGGCTATAGTGGGGTCTGGCTCTGTGGGCTATAGTGGGGTCTGGCTCTGTGGGCTGTAGTGGGGCCTCTGGCTCTGTCTCTGTGGGCTATAGTGGGGTCTGGCTCTGTGGGCTATAGTGGGGTCTGGCTCTGTGGGCTATAGTGGGGTCTGGCTCTGTGGGCTGTAGTGGGGTCTGGCTCTGTGGGCTATAGTGGGGTCTGGCTCTGTGGGCTATAGTGGGTCTGTCTCTGTGGGCTGTAGTGGGGTCTGGCTCTGTGGGCTATAGTGGGGTCTGGCTCTGTGGGCTGTAGTGGGGTCTGGCTCTGTGGGCTGTAGTGGGGTCTGTCTCTGTGGGCTATAGTGGGGTCTGGCTCTGTGGGCTGTAGTGGGGTCTGGCTCTGTGGGCTATAGTGGGGTCTGGCTCTGTGGGCTATAGTGGGTCTGGCTCTGTGGGCTGTAGTGGGGTCTGGCTCTGTGGGCTATAGTGGGGTCTGGCTCTGTGGGCTATAGTGGGGTCTGGCTCTGTGGGCTGTAGTGGGGTCTGGCTCTGTGGGCTGTAGTGGGGTCTGGCTCTGTGGGCTATAGTGGGGTCTGGCTCTGTGGGCTGTAGTGGGGTCTGGCTCTGTGGGCTGTAGTGGGGTCTGGCTCTGTGGGCTATAGTGGGGTCTGGCTCTGTGGGCTATAGTGGGTCTGGCTCTGGCACTGGGCTATAGTGGGGTCTGGCTCTGTGGGCTATAGTGGGGTCTGGCTCTGTGGGCTATAGTGGGGTCTGGCTCTGTGGGCTATAGTGGGGTCTGGCTCTGTGGGCTATAGTGGGGTCTGTGGGCTCTGTGGGCTATAGTGGGGTCTGGCTCTGTGGGCTGTAGTGGGTCTGGCTCTGTGGGCTGTAGTGGGGTCTGGCTCTGTGGGCTATAGTGGGGTCTGGCTCTGTGGGCTATAGTGGGGTCTGGCTCTGTGGGCTATAGTGGGGTCTGTCTCTGTGGGCTATAGTGGGGTCTGGCTCTGTGGGCTGGCTCTAGTGGGGTCTGGCTCTGTGGGCTATAGTGGGGTCTGGCTCTGTGGGCTGTAGTGGGGTCTGGCTCTGTGGGCTATAGTGGGGTCTGTCTCTGTGGGCTATAGTGGGGTCTGGCTCTGTGGGCTGTAGTGGGGTCTGGCTCTGTGGGCTATAGTGGGGTCTGGCTCTGTGGGCTATAGTGGGGTCTGGCTCTGTGGGCTATAGTGGGGTCTGGCTCTGTGGGCTATAGTGGGGTCTGGCTCTGTGGGCTGTAGTGGGGTCTGTCTCTGTGGGCTGTAGTGGGGTCTGGCTCTGTGGGCTATAGTGGGGTCTGTGGGGCTGTAGTGGGGTCTGGCTCTGTGGGCTATAGTGGGGTCTGGCTCTGTGGGCTGTAGTGGGGTCTGGCTCTGTGGGCTATAGTGGGGTCTGGCTCTGTGGGCTATAGTGGGGTCTGGCTCTGTGGGCTGTAGTGGGGTCTGGCTCTGTGGGCTGTAGTGGGGTCTGGCTCTGTGGGCTATAGTGGGGTCTGGCTCTGTGGGCTATAGTGGGTCTGGCTCTGTGGGCTGTAGTGGGGTCTGGGCTCTGTGGGCTATAGTGGGTCTGGCTCTGTGGGGGCTATAGTGGGGTCTGGCTCTGTGGGCTGGCTAGTGGGGTCTGGCTGTGGGCTATAGTGGGGTCTGGCTCTGTGGGCTATAGTGGGGTCTGTCTCTGTGGGCTGTAGTGGGATCTGGCTCTGTGGGCTATAGTGGGGTCTGGCTCTGTGGGCTATAGTGGGGTCTGGCTCTGTGGGCTGTAGTGGGGTCTGGCTCTGTGGGCTATAGTGGGGTCTGGCTCTGTGGGCTATAGTGGGGTCTGGCTCTGTGGGCTATAGTGGGGTCTGGCTCTGTGGGCTATAGTGGGGTCTGGCTCTGTGGGCTATAGTGGGGTCTGGCTCTGTGGGCTGTAGTGGGGTCTGGCTCTGTGGGCTATAGTGGGGTCTGGCTCTGTGGGCTATAGTGGGGTCTGGCTCTGTGGGCTATAGTGGGGTCTGGCTCTGTGGGCTGTGGGGTCTGGCTCTGTGGGCTATAGTGGGGTCTGGCTCTGTGGGCTATAGTGGGGTCTGGCTCTGTGGGCTATAGTGGGGTCTGGCTCTGTGGGCTATAGTGGGGTCTGGCTCTGTGGGCTGGCTCTGTGGGCTAGTGGGGTCTGGCTCTGTGGGCTATAGTGGGGTCTGGCTCTGTGGGCTGTAGTGGGGTCTGGCTCTGTGGGCTATAGTGGGGTCTGGCTCTGTGGGCTATAGTGTGGGTCTGGCTCTGTGGGCTATAGTGGGGTCTGGCTCTGTGGGCTCTGGCTCTCTGTGGGCTGTAGTGGGGTCTGGCTCTGTGGGCTATAGTGGGGTCTGGCTCTGTGGGCTATAGTGGGGTCTGGCTCTGTGGGCTATAGTGGGGTCTGGCTCTGTGGGCTATAGTGGGGTCTGGCTCTGTGGGCTATAGTGGGGTCTGGCTCTGTGGGCTGTAGTGGGGTCTGGCTCTGTCTCTGGGCTATAGTGGGGTCTGGCTCTGTGGGCTGTGGGGTCTGGCTCTGTGGGGTCTGGCTCTGTCTCTGTGGGCTATAGTGGGGTCTGGCTCTGTGGGCTATAGTGGGGTCTGGCTCTGTGGGCTATAGTGGGGTCTGGCTCTGTGGGCTATAGTGGGGTCTGGCTCTGTCTGTGGGCTATAGTGGGGTCTGGCTCTGTGGGCTATAGTGGGGTCTGGCTCTGGCTCTGGGGCTATAGTGGGTCTGGCTCTGGGCTGTAGTGGGGTCTGGCTCTGTGGGCTATAGTGGGGCTCTGTCTGGGTCTGGCTCTGGTGGGCTATAGTGGGGTCTGGCTCTGTGGGCTATAGTGGGGTCTGGCTCTGTGGGCTATAGTGGGGTCTGGCTCTGTGGGCTATAGTGGGGTCTGTCTCTGTGGGCTGTAGTGGGGTCTGGCTCTGTGGGCTGTAGTGGGGTCTGGCTCTGTGGGCTATAGTGGGGTCTGGCTCTGTGGGCTGTAGTGGGGTCTGGCTCTGTGGGCTATAGTGGGGTCTGGCTCTGTGGGCTGTAGTGGGGTCTGGCTCTGTGGGCTGTAGTGGGGTCTGGCTCTGTGGGCTATAGTGGGGTCTGGCTCTGTCTCTGTGGGCTATAGTGGGGTCTGGCTCTGTGGGCTATAGTGGGGTCTGGCTCTGTGGGCTATAGTGGGGTCTGGCTCTGTGGGCTGTAGTCTGGCTCTGTGGGCTGGTCTGGCTCTGTGGGCTGTAGTGGGGTCTGGCTCTGTGGGCTATAGTGGGGTCTGGCTCTGTGGGCTATAGTGGGGTCTGGCTCTGGCTCTGTGGGCTATAGTGGGGTCTGGCTCTGTGGGCTATAGTGGGGTCTGGCTCTGTGGGCTATAGTGGGGTCTGGCTCTGTGGGCTATAGTGGGGTCTGGCTCTGTGGGCTATAGTGGGGTCTGGCTCTGTGGGCTATAGTGGGGTCTGGCTCTGTGGGCTATAGTGGGGTCTGGCTCTGTGGGCTATAGTGGGGTCTGGCTCTGTGGGCTGTAGTGGGGTCTGGCTCTGTGGGCTATAGTGGGGTCTGTCTCTGTGGGCTATAGTGGGGTCTGGCTATAGTGGGGTCTGGCTGGCTGTGGGCTATAGTGGGGTCTGGCTCTGTGGGCTGTAGTGGGGTCTGGCTCTGTGGGCTGTAGTGGGGTCTGGCTCTGTGGGCTATAGTGGGGTCTGGCTCTGTGGGCTATAGTGGGGTCTGGCTCTGTGGGCTATAGTGGGTCTGGCTCTGTGGGCTATAGTGGGGTCTGGCTCTGTGGGCTATAGTGGGGTCTGGCTCTGTGGGCTATAGTGGGGTCTGGCTCTGTGGGCTATAGTGGGGTCTGGCTGGCTCTGTGGGCTGTAGTGGGGTCTGGCTCTGTGGGCTATAGTGGGGTCTGGCTCTGTGGGCTATAGTGGGGTCTGGCTCTGTGGGCTATAGTGGGGTCTGGCTCTGTGGGCTATAGTGGGGTCTGGCTCTGTGGGCTATAGTGGGGTCTGGCTCTGTGGGCTGTAGTGGGGTCTGGCTCTGTGGGCTATAGTGGGGTCTGTCTGGCTCTGTGGGCTATAGTGGGGTCTGGCTCTGTGGGCTATAGTGGGCTCTGTGGGCTATAGTGGGGTCTGGCTCTGTGGGCTATAGTGGGGTCTGGCTCTGTGGGCTGTAGTGGGGTCTGGCTCTGTGGGCTATAGTGGGGTCTGGCTCTGTGGGCTATAGTGGGGTCTGGCTCTGTGGGCTATAGTGGGGTCTGGCTGTGGGCTGTAGTGTGGTCTGGCTCTGTGGGCTATAGTGGGGTCTGGCTCTGTGGGCTATAGTGGGGTCTGGCTCTGTGGGCTGTAGTGGGGTCTGGCTCTGTGGGCTATAGTGGGTCTGGCTCTGTCTCTGGCTCTGGGGCTATAGTGGGGTCTGGCTCTGTGGGCTATAGTGGGGTCTGTCTCTGTGGGCTATAGTGGGTCTGGCTCTGTGGGCTATAGTGGGGTCTGGCTCTGTCTCTGTGGGCTATAGTGGGTGGGTCTGGCTGGCCTCTGTCTCTGTGGGCTATAGTGGGTCTGGGGTCTGGCTCTGTGGGCTGGGGTCTGGCTCTGTGGGCTATAGTGGGGTCTGGCTCTGTGGGCTATAGTGGGGTCTGGCTCTGTGGGCTATAGTGGGGTCTGGCTCTGTGGGCTCTGTGGGCTATAGTGGGGTCTGGCTCTGTGGGCTATAGTGGGGTCTGGCTCTGTAGTGGGGTCTGGCTGTGGGCTATAGTGGGGTCTGGCTCTGTGGGCTATAGTGGGGTCTGGCTCTGTGGGCTATAGTGGGGTCTGGCTCTGTGGGCTGTAGTGGGGTCTCTGTGGGCTATAGTGGGGTCTGGCTCTGTGGGCTATAGTGGGGTCTGGCTCTGTGGGCTATAGTGGGGTCTGGCTCTGTGGGCTATAGTGTGGTCTGGCTCTGTGGGCTGTAGTGGGGTCTGGCTCTGTGGGCTATAGTGGGGTCTGGCTCTGTGGGCTGTAGTGGGGTCTGGCTCTGTCTCTGTGGGCTATAGTGGGGTCTGGCTCTGTGGGCTATAGTGGGGTCTGGCTCTGTGTCTGGCTCTGTGGGCTATAGTGTGGTCTGGCTCTGACTGTAGTGGGGTCTGGCTCTGTGTCTGGCTCTGTGGGCTATAGTGTGGTCTGGCTCTGCCTATAGTGGGGTCTGGCTCTGTGGGCTATAGTGGGGTCTGGCTCTGTGTCTGTCTCTGTGGGCTATAGTGGGGTCTGGCTCTGTGGGCTATAGTGGGGTCTGGCTCTGTGGGCTGTAGTGGGGTCTGGCTCTGTGGGCTATAGTGGGGTCTGGCTCTGTGGGCTATAGTGGGGTCTGGCTCTGTGGGCTATAGTGTGGTCTGGCTCTGTGGGCTATAGTGTGGTCTGGCTCTGTGGGCTATAGTGGGGTCTGGCTCTGTGGGCTATAGTGTGGTCTGGCTCTGTGGGCTATAGTGTGGTCTGTCTCTGTGGGCTGTAGTGGGGTCTGGCTCTGTGGGCTATAGTGGGGTCTGTCTCTGTGGGCTGTAGTGGGGTCTGGCTCTGTGGGCTGTAGTGGGGTCTGGCTCTGTGGGCTGTAGTGGGGTCTGGCTCTGTGGGCTATAGTGGGGTCTGGCTCTGTGGGCTATAGTGGGGTCTGGCTCTGTGGGCTATAGTGGGGTCTGGCTCTGTGGGCTGTAGTGGGGTCTGGCTCTGTGGGCTATAGTGGGGTCTGGCTC
Source organism: Oncorhynchus gorbuscha (assembly GCF_021184085.1). Lineage (NCBI taxonomy): Eukaryota > Metazoa > Chordata > Actinopteri > Salmoniformes > Salmonidae > Oncorhynchus > Oncorhynchus gorbuscha. The sequence continues at coordinate 9,072 of NW_025750771.1, read as the reverse complement.
TGTCTGGCTCTGTGTGGGGTCTGGCTCTGTAGTGGGGTCTGGCTCTGTGGGCTGTAGTGGGGTCTGGCTCTGTGGGCTGTAGTGGGGTCTGTCTCTGTGGGCTATAGTGGGGTCTGGCTCTGTGGGCTGTAGTGGGGTCTGGCTCTGTGGGCTATAGTGGGGTCTGGCTCTGTCTCTGTGGGCTATAGTGGGGTCTGGCTCTGTGGGCTATAGTGGGGTCTGGCTCTGTGGGCTATAGTGGGGTCTGGCTCTGTGGGCTATAGTGGGGTCTGGCTCTGTGGGCTATAGTGGGGTCTGGCTCTGTGGGCTGTAGTGGGGTCTGGCTCTGTGGGCTGTAGTGGGGTCTGGCTCTGTGGGCTATAGTGGGGTCTGGCTCTGTGGGCTATAGTGGGGTCTGGCTCTGTGGGCTGTAGTGGGCTGTGGGCTAGTGGGCTATAGTGGGGTCTGGCTCTGTGGGCTATAGTGGGGTCTGGCTCTGTGGGCTGTAGTGGGGTCTGGCTCTGTGGGCTATAGTGGGGTCTGGCTCTGTGGGCTATAGTGGGGTCTGGCTCTGTGGGCTATAGTGGGGTCTGGCTCTGTGGGCTATAGTGGGGTCTGGCTCTGTGGGCTGTAGTGGGGTCTGGCTCTGTGGGCTATAGTGGGGTCTGGCTCTGTCTCTGTGGGCTATAGTGTGGTCTGGCTCTGTGTCTGTCTCTGTGGGCTATAGTGGGGTCTGGCTCTGTGGGCTATAGTGGGGTCTGGCTCTGTCTCTGTGGGCTATAGTGTGGTCTGGCTCTGTGTCTGTCTCTGTGGGCTATAGTGTGGTCTGGCTCTGACTGTAGTGGGGTCTGGCTCTGTGTCTGGCTCTGTGGGCTATAGTGTGGTCTGGCTCTGTGGGCTATAGTGGGGTCTGGCTCTGTGGGCTATAGTGGGGTCTGGCTCTGTGTCTGTCTCTGTGGGCTATAGTGGGGTCTGGCTCTGTGGGCTATAGTGGGGTCTGGCTCTGTGGGCTGTAGTGGGGTCTGGCTCTGTGGGCTATAGTGGGGTCTGGCTCTGTGGGCTATAGTGGGGTCTGGCTCTGTGGGCTATAGTGTGGTCTGGCTCTGTGGGCTATAGTGTGGTCTGGCTCTGTGGGCTATAGTGGGGTCTGGCTCTGTGGGCTATAGTGGGGTCTGGCTCTGTGGGCTATAGTGTGGGTCTGGCTCTGTGGGCTATAGTGGGGTCTGGCTCTGTGGGCTATAGTGGGGTCTGGCTCTGTGGGCTGTAGTGGGGTCTGGCTCTGTGGGCTGTAGTGGGGTCTGGCTCTGTGGGCTGTAGTGGGGTCTGGCTCTGTGGGCTATAGTGGGGTCTGGCTCTGTGGGCTATAGTGGGGTCTGGCTCTGTGGGCTATAGTGGGGTCTGGCTCTGTGGGCTGTAGTGGGGTCTGGCTCTGTGGGCTATAGTGGGGTCTGGCTCTGTGGGCTATAGTGGGGTCTGGCTCTGTGGGCTGTAGTGGGGTCTGGCTCTGTGGGCTATAGTGGGGTCTGGCTCTGTGGGCTGTAGTGGGGTCTGGCTCTGTGGGCTATAGTGGGGTCTGGCTCTGTGGGCTGTAGTGGGGTCTGGCTCTGTGGGCTATAGTGGGGTCTGGCTCTGTCTCTGTGGGCTGTAGTGGGGTCTGGCTCTGTGGGCTATAGTGGGGTCTGGCTCTGTGGGCTATAGTGGGGTCTGGCTCTGGCTCTGTGGGCTATAGTGGGGTCTGGCTCTGTGGGCTATAGTGGGGTCTGGCTCTGTGGGCTATAGTGGGGTCTGGCTCTGTGGGCTGTAGTGGGGTCTGGCTCTGTGGGCTATAGTGGGGTCTGGCTCTGTGGGCTATAGTGGGGTCTGGCTCTGTGGGCTGTAGTGGGGTCTGGCTCTGTGGGCTATAGTGGGGTCTGGCTCTGTGGGCTGTATAGTGGGGTCTGGCTCTGTGGGCTATAGTGGGGTCTGGCTCTGTGGGCTGTAGTGGGGTCTGGCTCTGTGGGCTATAGTGGGGTCTGGTCTGGCTCTGTGGGCTATAGTGGGGTCTGGCTCTGGCTCTGTGTCTGTCTCTGTGGGCTATAGTGGGGTCTGGCTCTGTGGGCTATAGTGGGGTCTGGCTCTGTCTCTGTGGGCTATAGTGTGGTCTGGCTCTGTGTCTGTCTCTGTGGGCTATAGTGTGGTCTGGCTCTGACTGTAGTGGGGTCTGGCTCTGTGTCTCTGTGGGCTATAGTGGGGTCTGGCTCTGCTGTGGGGTCTGGCTCTGTGGGCTATAGTGGGGTCTGGCTCTGTGGTCTCTGTGGGCTATAGTGGGGTCTGGCTCTGTGGGCTCTGTGGGCTGTGGGCTGTCTGGGGTCTGGCTCTGTGGGCTATAGTGGGGTCTGGCTCTGTGGGCTGTCTGGGGTCTGGCTCTGTGGGCTATAGTGGGTCTGGCTCTGGCTCTGTGGGCTATAGTGGGGTCTGGCTCTGTGGGCTATAGTGGGGTCTGGCTCTGTGGGCTATAGTGGGTCTGGCTCTGTGGGCTATAGTGGGGTCTGGCTCTGTGGGCTGTCTCTGGGCTGTAGTGGGGTCTGGCTCTGTGGGCTATAGTGGGGTCTGGCTCTGTGGGCTATAGTGGGGTCTGGCTCTGTGGGCTATAGTGGGGTCTGGCTCTGTGGGCTGTAGTGGGGTCTGGCTCTGTGGGCTAGTGGGGTCTGGCTCTGTGGGCTATAGTGTGGTCTGGCTCTGTGGGCTATAGTGGGGTCTGGCTCTGTGGGCTATAGTGGGGTCTGGCTCTGTGGGCTATAGTGGGGTCTGGCTCTGTGGGCTATAGTGGGGTCTGGCTCTGTGGGCTGTAGTGGGGTCTGGCTCTGTGGGCTATAGTGGGGTCTGGCTCTGTGGGCTGTAGTGGGGTCTGGCTCTGTGGGCTATAGTGGGGTCTGGCTCTGTGGGCTATAGTGGGGTCTGGCTCTGTGGGCTATAGTGGGGTCTGGCTCTGTGGGCTGTGGGTCTGGCTCTGTGGGCTGTAGTGGGGTCTGGCTCTGTGGGCTGTAGTGGGGTCTGGCTCTGTGGGCTATAGTGGGGTCTGGCTCTGTCTCTGTGGGCTATAGTGGGGTCTGGCTCTGTGGGCTATAGTGGGGTCTGGCTCTGTGGGCTATAGTGGGGTCTGGCTCTGTGGGCTATAGTGGGGTCTGGCTCTGTGGGCTATAGTGGGGTCTGGCTCTGTGGGCTATAGTGGGGTCTGGCTCTGTGGGCTGTAGTGGGGTCTGGCTCTGTGGGCTGTAGTGGGGTCTGGCTCTGTGGGCTGTAGTGGGGTCTGGCTCTGTGGGCTATAGTGGGGTCTGGCTCTGTGGGCTATAGTGGGGTCTGGCTCTGTGGGCTGTAGTGGGGTCTGGCTCTGTGGGCTATAGTGGGGTCTGGCTCTGTGGGCTATAGTGGGGTCTGGCTCTGTGGGCTATAGTGGGGTCTGGCTCTGTGGGCTATAGTGGGGTCTGGTGGGCTATAGTGGGGTCTGGCTCTGTGGGCTGTAGTGGGGTCTGGCTGTGGGCTATAGTGGGGTCTGGCTCTGTGGGCTGTAGTGGGGTCTGGCTCTGTGGGCTGTAGTGGGGTCTGGCTCTGTGGGCTATAGTGGGGTCTGGCTCTGTGGGCTGTAGTGGGGTCTGGCTCTGTGGGCTATAGTGGGGTCTGGCTCTGTGGGCTGTAGTGGGGTCTGGCTCTGTGGGCTATAGTGGGGTCTGGCTCTGTGGGCTGTAGTGGGGTCTGGCTCTGGGCTGTAGTGGGGTCTGGCTCTGTGGGCTATAGTGGGGTCTGGCTCTGTGGGCTATAGTGGGGTCTGGCTCTGTGGGCTGTAGTGGGGTCTGGCTCTGTGGGCTATAGTGGGGTCTGGCTCTGTGGGCTGTAGTGGGGTCTGGCTCTGTGGGCTGTAGTGGGGTCTGGCTCTGTGGGCTGTAGTGGGGTCTGGCTCTGTGGGCTGTAGTGGGGTCTGGCTCTGTGGGCTGTAGTGGGGTCTGGCTCTGTGGGCTGTAGTGGGGTCTGGCTCTGTGGGCTGTAGTGGGGTCTGGCTCTGTGGGTTATAGTGGGGTCTGGCTCTGTGGGCTGTAGTGGGGTCTGGCTCTGTGGGCTCTGTGGGCTGGCTCTGTGGGCTAGTGGGGTCTGGCTGTGGGCTGTGGGCTATAGTGGGGTCTGGCTCTGTGGGCTATAGTGGGGTCTGGCTCTGTGGGCTATAGTGGGGTCTGGCTCTGTGGGCTATAGTGGGGTCTGTCTCTGTGGGCTGTAGTGGGGTCTGGCTCTGTGGGCTATAGTGGGGTCTGGCTCTGTGGGCTGTAGTGGGGTCTGTCTCTGGCTCTGTGGGCTATAGTGGGGTCTGGCTCTGTGGGCTATAGTGGGGTCTGTCTCTGTGGGCTGTAGTGGGGTCTGGCTCTGTGGGCTATAGTGGGGTCTGGCTCTGTGGGCTGAGTGGGGTCTGTCTCTGGCTCTGTGGGCTATAGTGGGGTCTGGCTCTGAGGGCTATAGTGGGGTCTGGCTCTGTGGGCTGTAGTGGGGTCTGTCTCTGGCTCTGTGGGCTGAGTGGGGTCTGGCTCTGTGGGCTATAGTGGGATCTGGCTCTTGTGGGCTCCCCTCTTGTCTGGGGTCAAGGAACGCAGGCTGAGGCACTAGGCAGAGAAGAGGTCCGCTGTCACGATGATCTTGTCTCAGACCTCAGACTGGTTCCTGCTTGCTGAGACATGCTACAGGCAGCCAGCCAGCCAGTGACTGGGCTCCCTCCTTTTGTCTGGGTTCCTCAACCCACTCCCTCCTTCCCAACCTTCCCCTGTGTGTCTGTGGTGTGTGACGGCCATTAGTCAGATGACAGAGGGTTGTCTGAGATGATAACTGATGTCTCGGAAGATGATAACGCTGGTCTGAGATGACAACGCTGTCTGAGATGATAACGCTGTCTGAGATGATAACGCTGTCTGAGATGATAACGCTGTCTGAGATGATAACGCTGTCTGAGATGATAACGCTGTCTGAGATGATAACGCTGTCTGAGATGATAACGCTGTCTGAGATGATAACGCTGTCTGAGATGATAACGCTGTCTGAGATGATAACGCTGTCTGAGATGACGCTGTCTGAGATAACGCTGTCTGAGATGATAACGCTGTCTGAGATGACAACGCTGTCTGAGATGATAACGCTGTCTGAGATGATAACGCTGTCTGAGATGATAACGCTGTCTGAGATGATAACGCTGTCTGAGATGATAACGCTGTCTGAGATGATAACGCTGTCTGAGATGATAACGCTGTCTGAGATGATAACGCTGTCTGAGATGATAACGCCCTCTGAGATGACAATGCCGTCTGTGATGATAACGTTGTCTGAGATGATAACGCTGTCTGAGATGATAACGCGGTCTGGGATGATAACGCTGTCTGGGATGATAACGCTGTCTGAGATGATAACGCTGTCTGAGATGATAACGCTGTCTGAGATGATAATGCTGTCTGAGATGATAACGCCCTCTGAGATGATAACGCTGTCTGAGATGATAACGCTGTCTGAGATGATAACGCTGTCTGAGATGATAACGCTGTCTGAGATGATAACGCTGTCTGAGACGATAACGCCGTCCGAGACGATAACGCTGTCCGAGATGATAACGCTGTCCGAGATGATAACGCTGTCTGAGATGATAACGCTGTCTGAGATGATAACGCTGTCTATTCTGCCACTGTGTACTCTCTGTTTAGGTCCAAATAGCATTCTAGTTCAGAATTTTGCCAATTCTTTCCAATGTGTCAATGAATTTTCTCATGATTTGATTGGGTCTAATTGTGCTGCTGTCCTGGGGCTCTGTGGGCTGTGTTTGTGACCAGAGCCCCAGGACCAGCTTGCTTAGGGGACACTTCTCCAGGTTCATCTCTCTGTAGTTAATGGCTCTGTGGGGTCTGTTTGTGACCAGAGCCCCAGGACCAGCTTGCTTAGGGGACACTTCTCCAGCTTCACCTTTCTGTAGGTGATGGCTTTGTTATTGAAGGTTTGGGAACTTGTCTTGTCTGGATATTTATAACGTGGGTATCGGCCTAATTCTGCTCTGCATGCATTATTTGGTGTTTTACGTTGTACACAGAGGATATTTTAGCAGAATTCTGCATGCAGAGTTTCAATTTGGTGTTTGTCCCATTTTGTGATTTCTTGGTTGCTGGTCTGGTCAAAAGTAGTGGTCAAACGTAGTGCATTTCCTCTCTCCTCTCTCCTCTCTTCTTACAGGACATTACAACCTGGTCTCTGGGTCTCTCCTCTCTCCTCTCTCCTTACAGGACTTTACAACGTGGTCTCTCCTCTCTCCTCTCTTCTTACAGGACATTACAACCTGGTCTCTGGGTCTCTCCTCTCTCCTTACAGGACATTACAACCTGGTCTCTCCTCTCTCCTCTCTTCTTACAGGACATTACAACCTGGTCTCTCCTCTCTCCTTCTTACAGGACATTACAACCTGGTCTCTCCTCTCTCCTTACAGGACATTCCAACCTGGTCTCTCCTCTCTCCTCCTTACAGGACATTACAACCTGGTCTCTCCTCACTCCTTACAGGACATTACAACCTGGTCTCGGGTCTCTCCTCTCTCATTACAGGACCTTACAACCTGGTCTCTCCTCTCTCCTTACAGGACATTACAACCTAGTCTCTCCTCACTCCTTACAGGACATTCCAACCTGGTCTCTCCTCTCTCCTTACAGGACATTACAACCTGGTCTCGGGTCTCTCCTCTCTCATTACAGGACCTTACAACCTGGTCTCTCCTCTCTCCTTACAGGACATTACAACCTGGTCTCTCCTCTCTCCTTACAGGACATTACAACCTGGTCTCTCCTCTCTCCTCTCTCCTTACAGGACATTACAACCTGGTCTCTCCTCTCTTCTCTCTCCTTCCAGGACATTACAACCTGGTCTCTCCTCTCTCCTCTCTCCTTACAGGACATTACAACCTGGTCTCTCCTCTCTCCTTACAGGACATTACAACCTGGTCTCTCCTCTCTCCTCTCTTCTTACAGGACATTACAACCTGGTCTCTCCTCTCTCCTTACAGGACATTACAACCTGGTCTCTCCTCTCTTCTTACAGGACATTACAACCTGGTCTCTCCTCTCTCCTCCTTACAGGACATTATAACCTGGTCTCTCCTCTCTCCTTACAGGACATTACAACCTGGTCTCTGGGTCTCTCCTCTCTCCTTACAGGACATTACAACCTGGTCTCTCCTCTCTCCTCTCTCCTTACAGGACATTACAACCTGGTCTCTCCTCTCTCCTTCTTACAGGACATTACAACCTGGTCTCTCCTCTCTCCTTACAGGACAATACAACCTGGTCTCTCCTCTCTCCCTCTCTCATTACAGGACATTACAACCTGGTCTCTCCTCTCTCCTTACAGGACATTACAACCTGGTCTCTCCTCTCTCTCTACAGGACATTACAACCTGGTCTCTCCTCTCTTCTCTCTCCTTACAGGACATTACAACCTGGTCTCTCCTCTCTCCTCCTTACAGGACATTACAACCTGGTCTCTCCTCTCTCCTCTCTTCTTACAGGACATTACAACCTGGTCTCTCCTCTCTCCTTACAGGACATTACAACCTGGTCTCTCCTCTCTCCTCTCTCCTTACAGGACATTACAACCTGGTCTCTCCTCTCTCCTCCTTACAGGACATTACAACCTGGTCTCTCCTCTCTTCTTACAGGACATTACAACCTGGTCTCTCCTCTCTCCTTACAGGACATTACAACCTGGTCTCTACTCTCTCCTCTGTCCCTTACAGGACATTCCAACCTGGTCTCTCCTCTCTCCTTCTTACAGGACATTACAACCTGGTTCCTGGGTCTCTCCTCTCTCCTCTCTCATTACAGGACATTACAACCTGGTCTCTCCTCTCTCCTCCTTACAAGACATTACAACCTGGTCTCTGGGTCGCTTCTCTCTCCTTCTTACTAACATTACAGATAGGAGATCCTCTCACTGGGCCCTGTACGTGACCGATAGGAGATCCTCTCACTGGGCCCTGTACGTAACAGATAGGAGATCCTCTTACTGGGCCCTGTACGTGACCGATAGGAGATCCTCTCACTGGGCCCTGTACGTGACCGATAGGAGATCCTCTCACTGGGCCCTGTACGTGACCGATAGGAGATCCTCTCACTGGGCCCTGTTTGTGACCGATAGGAGATCCTCTCATCCTCTCACTGGGCCCTGGACGTAACAGATAGGAGATCCTCTCATCCTCTCACTGGGCCCTGGACGTGACAGATAGGAGATCCTCTCACTGGGCCCTGGACGTGACCGATAACACACACTGGGTTGTCTTAGTACTGTTGTAACTCTATAATGCCCTCTGTGCATCCCAAACGGCACCCTATTCCCTATAGTGTAGGGTACGACTTGGTACTAGTTTACCATTTGGCTGATGTGGTGCCTGGAGTCGCCCTCTGTCTTCATCAGTGAGTCAGAGGGTGTCTGAATCTCAACCACCTCTCCCCCAGACTACAGCCTCCCCCCGCTGTCTGGCAGCTCTAGACTACCCCCCCTCCCCCCACCAGCTGACTGCTGACCCCAGGCCCCTGGGGCAGAGGGAGAGACACAGAGGAAGAGGGGCTGGCTGGTCTATTGTCTGGAGGGAGAGTGAGAGGAAGAGGTGCTGACTGGTCTATTGTCTGGAGGGAGGGAGAGTAGTGTGTCTGTACAAAAATGCATGCACTCACAACTTTATATCTCTCTGGATAAAAGCTTCTGCTAAATGACTCAAATTGAAATGTCTGGTCTGGTGAAGCCCCCCTTCCAGCTGACTGCTGACCTGAGGGCCCAGGAGAAGGAGAGAGAAAGACTGGTCTACTGTCTGGAGGGAGAGAGAGAAGAAGGTCTGGGGTCTACTGTCTGGAGGGAGAAGGAGAGACTGTCTGGAGGAGAGACTGGTCTACTGTCTGGAGGGAGAGAGAAAAGGAGAAGGTCTGGCTGGTCTACTGTCTGGAGAGAGAAGAGAAGGCCTGGCTGGTCTAAGGAGAGGGGCTGGCTGGTCTACTGTCTGGAGAGAGAGAGAGAAGGAGAGAAGGGCTGGCTGGTCTACTGTCTGGAGAGAGAGAG